>NW_017176396.1:427087-437145 GCF_001652005.2 Ceratina calcarata | reverse complement strand
ATTTGGAAGAAATTGAAGGGGTACCCCTTGGAAAAATCTCGGAAAAATCGAAAATTGTTTTTTGTTGTTTATTATTAGCAATGTTCTTCCGACATCTGATTCCTTTTTAAAAAATGCGTTTCTAAAGTGCATAAACTTTTGGGATTGATTGTATAGCCAATACATCCTTAAAAAACAATGATAAAGTTTTATGCTAATCTTTCTTACGTACATTAGCCTCGTTTGACTGAACTAGCGTTATGGATCAGATTATTGAGAACGTATAATTTCATTTAACTAGTTACTAGTAAATTCTAATCACAGGTGATTTATCGATGTTTCGTAGATGGTTGGACCAATATAAAATAAAACTGATTACAATAATGGTAAGCAATTAATGCCTTCTATCTGTTTCTGTACGAATAGTTTGCATCAGATACTTTAACGTAGAACATGATTATTTATTATTTTCGTCGTCTGATTTCGTTCGAGTATGTGCCGATTAACTAATTGTGCACGTAATTTATATTCCTTTAACTTGCAGATAGACCTTACTAAAGTTCATGTGTTTGTGCGTAAAATAATAATTTCGTTCATTTTTATGCACGATATAGTATACATATATACACAGAACATAAAAATATTTCAACATTGTAAAAATGGGCGGAAAGTAGAACACATAATACATGATTATAAAAAATAGCACGTTTCATTAACAGTGTTTAGAGGATTCAAAGAATATCCTGAATTTTCGGGACGAAATGTTTTTCTTTTCTTATCTTATCGCCTCTTTTGATTCATTACGTGTCTAAAGACGAGTCATTCGGACATCGTAGTTCTCAATTTACGTTAACTTTAATTGTATTTTATCACTGTATTGTTTCTTCACCATGCAAATTGGGGGCGATACTCTTTCGTGGAAGAAGAGCATAAATTTTAACATATTTCTACTAGCATGCGTTACTATTTCAAGTAAAACTAATCTGTACAATCGTGTAAACGTTAGTAGAAGTTATTGTACCTGCTACGAGAAGAATATGATTTTTAAATCGATGATTGAAGAAGAGACGCTACGAGCTAAAATCTTGTTTTATGCGATGATACGTAAACGCGTATTAATGTAAAACGATTAAATGTTAGCACGCGCAATCCAGCACATGTTACGGGCAGGGTAATTTTCTTACTTCGAAATTGGCTCATAATATTTGAAGACTTGCAACTGTGTTTTATGCAATCACATACTGCAGCTTATTTAAAATTGACTATAGATTCGAATCTCTTCTCTGTCTCATTTATATTATCTTGTTATGTCTTCGGCTTTTTCAAGGTAATACTCTTTTCATATTGGCACCTCTTGTATTTCTAATTTTTCTGCTAACATACTGATAGTATTTATAAGTTTTTAAGGCGCTGTTTAATTTTTGTATAAAGATTATATTTCTGCTATCACTCTACTACGAGTAATAGTTTGTAAAATTAGATTACGTAGAATTAAACGCAGTATTCGATGGAAGGAATTGATATTCACATTTTCTTAAAGTATATTAGCAGTAAATTGCATAGAGTTTAACTTTCCATACCTCTGCCTCTATTTGACTTATGACAATAAAAGTTCGTAGTAATGTTAATAGCGATCGAATTAATTCACGATAAACAAATCGTTTCAAATAATACTTCAGAGATTTATGTCTCAAATCTTAAGCATAAATTAGTAAAAATCTTCTTAGTTTTATCAAAATTCGTTCACTATTTACAGAACCACCTGCACATAAATTAAAAAGGAGTAAACTCGAAGGTGTGAAAAGTTATTGTTCAGTGATTAAATCTTTAGATGAAAAATATATATGCAAACAGATAGAAAATACCTATTTTAAATAGCATATATCTCTTTCATTAATCAATAATATATATATCTATATTATTGTCAAAGTATAAAATTATTCTCTAGTGATGTGACGTACCATTAAAATGTAAGAAGAATGGTAATTACAATGCTTTAGAAGCTTGTATTAATTTCATCTGCTGAATTCAGGAAGCGGCTTGGCTATTCCTTCGCTGTACGCTTTGTGGACTGCCTCGCACACGAATCTGTATTGACTCTGTGAAACAAATATATTTTGCTTTTAACAGACATTTGTACGAACCTGCAATCGATAAATTTTCTCCTGGATCAAATTCTAACTTACAGCATTTTGTATCATCATCGCTCTTTGATCTCTCATAGATCGTACGATGTCTAATGGGTATACTGGTTGATTCGCTTCGATAAGACAGAGCGCCGTTTCCATTAGCACTAAAACACCAGTTCTACCGATACCGGCAGAACAATGTACCACAGCAGGTTCTACTATTCCCGTTCTAGCTGCCCGCACCCTCTCAGTGAACGTCGTGAATTGTCGCCAATCGCTGGGTACTCCGTGATCCGGCCAACTGCAGTACTGCATGTGCGTTATGTCTCTTTCTTCGCCGGTCTGTAACATACAGAATTTATAAGATAAATTCGACAAGGATGGATGAATAAATAATGATCGTTGTCTTTCGCTTACGTTAATGTCACGGAGTATGAATTCCCGAAATATAAAAGTCTCTTCGACATTCTCAGCCGTGGACGTTAAAGTGAGATTTCTTAACGTCAACGTTTCGTTGAGCGCAGGCCAGTACTGATGGCATTTCGCTCGGCCACGTTCGACCAACGTCGTAAGCATCACGACAAGAGTACTGCCCGCCTCAAGAACCATCTGCCAGAAATCGGCGACAGTCGACGACAAGGGGCCCTGAGTAGCAATGTATCTGTTAATGATACCCGATCCCGGTATCTCCATGTTCACGTAGTTCGCGTTAATATAATCTCCGCTTGCGGATCCCATCAGTATCACTCGGGTGACATCATCTACAACAATGCACGATTATGCGATCTTAAAAATCAAAGAGAATTCTCGTCTTGAACATTTCTATGTGCTTACACGGTGAAATATCGCGATAACGATTTTTGCTCTGATTCTCGGGCTTTTTCGACTCCAAAGAAGTTAGCTCAGGATTTTTTCTGTACAATTGTTCATATTGTGCAATCAAAGCACCGCTCGCGAGACCATCGGCTAGAAGTAACATCGATTGCGCCAACGCGTCCGATCCAATAGCCGCATGAGGTGCATCTGGAACGTACCTTAATATCCAAACAAAGAATGGATATAAAGTTTGTTTACTCATTTTTTATGCTGAACATTCATAAGTAAATGCTCTACCTATAAGGGGGTTCTTCTTCGGATGTTTCATCCGTACCAGCCAGTGCATTGTATAAAGCATTCGGTCTGACAGTTAGTGTTAGCTCGCCAGAACCCGAATCACGAGATTGACGAATTAGATTTACTACGTGTTCGTGTAACAAACCGCTGACATCAATCCCGTTTATATATACCACCTATTCGGTCGATACAATAAGTAAATTGAAAAAATTAGTCTAGATAGCTTCAAAGTAAAGTTCAATCTAGCTTCGTTAAAACATAACGACGAACCTGATCTCCTTCGTTTAATTTCGGATAACAACGATCGGCAGGCGTGTTTGGAGCCACCCTTGATACTAAAATAGGCATATCTAAATCTAAGCCACCTTTCACATTAAAACCAAATCGGCCTTGATCATCTGGCATCAGAGTTATCGCAACTAGTCCGTCCTCCACTATCTGCAATTTTCATATTACGTTGTTTCATGTGAGAAACATTTAGAGGGCAGAAAACGGTAAAAATAATTACTTGAGGTGCAGGTGAACTTGTAGGCTCGCTATAATCGGGAAGGTCGTAGATATTCCTTTCAGCAGTCGTGTCATCATCGGCGTAACTTAACACTCTAGAACCTAATACGGGGGAAAATGCGTTGCCTTGTGTGTGCGAGCTTATTTCCTCGCGAAGAGACAAGAAACCACCTTCGCTGTAGAACATAATATGAATAAATAGAAGTATTATGATTGCAATAACTTAGAAGTATTTAATCGGTTTTAACTCACTCGTCGCTAAGATTTCCTTCACCCCATGCTTGACGTGGTTCACGTGCACCAAGAGACTGCACTTTGTTATCGTATGACCGAGGAGCTCTACCGGGTGGTATAGATATTTTTCCTTTTTCCTCGATAATTGGAGCCGACGTTACTCCGTGTACTAACCTTTTACTAGGAGATCTGAATATAATTAGTATGTTATAATCAATGAATTTACTTTACCTTTATGGTATTAGGATAATTACCTTATAAACGTTCTTTCTACTCTGGCTCTATGTTTGCCGTCTTCGACAGTTTGAAATTCTGTACGTCCCGAATATGTAAACCTGCTACTTAAAGTGAGTGGAAAACGCCTTGGTCTCGTTTTAGGACTGTGAAGTCGGAAGAACGTATGATGTTCTACACACGCTTTCCATAAATTTTTTGAGCTACGATATGTCTGCATATTGAAACCTAATAATGTATCGTAGTTTTCCGACTGGAACAAAATCGCTGATGTACCATATAGAACATTTTCATTACAGCCGTGAAGTAATGCATGAAGTACCTGCTCTCTCCTTAATTGAATGAAAAACTGTTTCCGTTTAAATGATATTTTAACTATCTTTGACCATGAGAACACATTGATTTTTATTCCATTTTGAAATACTACTAAACCTATAGACGTTACACCTAATTGTATTTCTTTATTTGCTGAATCCTAAAATCGGGATAATAAATTATTCGGATATCGGGAAAGACTAAATTATAAAATAGATACATACCCTAGCTTTGTGTAATTCTACTCCATACATGTCCAGCCTTTTTGCATGGTCTAAAAAATTAAATTCTGCATCTGCTGGTAATTGACCCCTAAAAAAATATATAATTACAGTACATTCAACATTCGCATTTTGTGAAATATTATTATATATAAAAATTAAAAGCAACACTTTAAGTCACTTACTTGTGAAGTTTATGCAATTCAGATATTTTCTTTTCCATCTCCTCAGTTTGACCTGGAATCAATTGTAGTCTAGAAAGATATCCTGGGCCATGTTCTTCCGGATGATAGTCACCCAGCTCAGCTGTACTCACATAATAATAAAATATTACAAATACATTTTAAGATACAAGTAATCCGAACGTATTTCAATACTTACATTGAACAGTGTAACTTGCAATAAGGCAAGCTGTACTTGGTGGTAACTGAAGTTTTCCTTGAAGAATATCTCTTCTTATTTGTAAATAAAATTGATATCTGGTATATTCCTCTTGCAATTTACTAGGGTCAGATACATAAAATTTCACTCTAAAGTAGAACTGTCCACCTAAAAACAGGGTGCTCCGTGTGAGATTATCTTGCATTCCTTTGAGTTTAGTAATGTGAACAGGAACATAAACAGGATCTTTACCCTTACTTCTTATCTGCTTTTTCACTGGTTTGCTAGGGTCTAACCATCTCTAAAACATTATTAGAATACCAATAATATTCTATACAATAAATGTTTTACAAATAGATTCTAACTGATTGAGTATAAAAATTTACCATTACATCTGGTGAATATGTACATGATGTAGATCCATTTTCAGCATATTGCAGACCAAAATAATCTTTTTCAACCAACTCTAAATGTTGGAATACCAGATCCAATAATGTTTGGCCCTTGGCTCTTTTCTAAAACATTGTTAAATGCTTATTATTGAACATGTATTGTTCTGAACGATTATTGTATAAACTTACGTCTAGTTCAAATGTATGTTGTGTATCATCAAGGAAAACGACTGTGGCTGACAGAGACTTTAATCTACGATTCCTTGCCAACTCTGCTCCACGAACGTGGTAGCTCCCACTGGAGCCACTCAACGCTCTACGTGATACACTTTCGATCATTTCAAATATACGAAGGCGTGTCAACCACCTTCCCGACACCACCTCTCTGCTATGCTGACCACCTGAACAGAGAATTATATGAAAGAAGTGAAATGTTAGAAAGCATATTTAGGTAGATTAAGAAATGATAATTTTTTTCAACCGTTATGGCATATTATAAGAAGAGACTTTTAAAACACTAATTTCATTAATGTAACTGTACAAGGTTAGGTCAACAACCATGTTGTCAATTCTGATAAATGATCATATTGGATAAACCAGTCTCATGCAATCTCACAGACTGATCAACCATAAAACACTATTGAGAGCAATTACATTCAGAGGATGTCATGGAAAATAAATTCATTGGATTTGGTGTAATCTAATGTCAGTTACATAAGCAAATTCATGTCTACTACGTGCCAGAATAATGTGGAACGGGGCATTCTGAAAATAGTTTGCATAAAAGAAGCAAAAGGGGCTCATTAAATGCCAATACGTTCAAATGCTCTGTATCATCCAATTTTATAAATTATTCATAATCAACACTAGATTTCATTGCAACACCAATTACGCTGCAAAACTGTTCGTTAATTATTATTAATTTAAAATTAAAAAGTGTTGAAATGGCACGTGGTGTTGAAAAAAGACCGGCACAAGTCTTTTGTCACGAAAATGAATACATATATCGAATTGTTCTCGCATCAGATCGAAGAAAATCGTGATTGAAAAAGGGTATTCGAAACATATTTAAAGTAAAAAAATGTTTCTGCGAAAGGTATCGGAATCCACGGTGATAAATAACTTTGGTATTAATCGGTACATAGGTACATATTCCTTTTATGTCACACCAAATAGTCATTTGTATGCATCTAGACCTAGACGATCGTGTTTCAGAATTAAATTAAATGAGCACTGTAAAATCTGCACTTACATTCATGATCCGTTGCACGACGTCCGATACAGTTTTCACAGGTGTTCTTACACGCTTGACAGACCCCGAAAAACCGCCAGCGAACGTCAATACTTTATCAGAATTATCAGATCCGATAAAACATTAAGAAAAAAACGATCCCGTCTCTTTCAATAAATCTCTTTTTTCTTAGCGCCTTTTTCATTATTTTCTATAACGACATGTTAGCGTGTTAATGTTTGTAAAATGCCGTTCTAATCAAGGTAGACTACATCGGAACCAGTTAGTCGTTATTTATTTGATCGCGGTTTGCGGTAAAACGCATTCAATAATGTATAAAACTGCACTTCTTTCACTCACTCATTGTCAGTAACATATAAGGTAACACTAATAAATCGGCACGAGCGAGCAATGATGTCAATGAATTACGGTCATGGTTCTTTTAGAACTTCACAATGATCATTATATATAGACGTATACATAGTTGATAAACTGTAAAAATATATACAATCGTATGAAAATAATTATTTTCTACGATGTTACTCCGTAAAGATCAAAGTATTATTTACAATAAAATTGTTTGACGCCCTGATAGGAAACTCTACTATGTGTACATATGTACATACGTGTACATGTTATATTTTACATATGTGTGGGTGTATTAATATTTAGCATAGAATAAGCAAAGTAAAGATGTTATACTCGACAACATTTCTTCAATCTATATTTTATAATAATAACAGAGAGGAAATGAGAGTGCTCACGGCCCGGTTTCGGCGTCCCCAATTCGATGGTGCTGCCGAAGCTAAATTCAGCTAAATTCTACAGGGATCTGACCTTTGATAGTCAAAGGATCTGACACGTTCAGTTCCAGATTTAGCATTTACAGGAATCAACTGACATGTACTTACAAGAGCACGAAAGAACCATTTGAATGCTAGCAAATGCGTAATAAAGACCAGCAAATATTACAAGATGTTTGCACGCGTATTTACATTCATATCACTAAATAGATACATACATCTTCTATACAAAACTTACAATCAAATTTCGATTTTCTATACAATGACAAGAACTCAGTTATAATTCTAATTCATTAATTTCATTCATAATCTAATGATATTTTAAAAACGTAAATTGTAATGTTTTTAGAATAGTTCAACGAACCATCACTTAGGGCGCTGCTTCGTAATCCGTAAATTTTTCCCGCCACAATGTCTGCATTTTGTGCATCTAATATTGTGGTTCGGTTCTAAATCCCGCCATCTCCGCAGCAAGTCATACACAGGTAACAAATTCTTATTGTATTACTTGCTTCTATAAGCCGCACTAAGAAAATATAACAATACCTTGGCACTCTTCATCGTTTAAATGTTTACTTCGTTTACGGCATGAAAGATTTATTCCAAATTTAACGTTCAGGCGATGCTCGGTCCACAACAAAGAGCCCACGTGACCTTTCAAAGTAACGTAGAACGACGTTAAAGACCGGGATGATATGAGGGGATCTTTAACGTTATATGATATTATTATAAGAAGTAGATACATAATTGAGCAAACGAGTAGAGACAAATCTTGTCAGTAGACACAGTATTAATTGGTTCGGTTAATTGTAGTGCGTATCTTAGAAATCTTTCATTCGAACTTGATGTAAGATCTACGCTCCTGCCGAATAGAAAATGGACCAATGAAATAACTGTCACGTGACTGTCGGTTGTAAGTCGAGTTGATTTCACATAACCGCGTGTTTGTGCTACGCCGAACGAAGTTGAAAACAAGAAGCTATGGCAAACGTATCCGTGGATAAAGAAACATTTTTTCGGCGTATGAAGCGGCTTTACACCGCATGGAAGGTAAGATATTTGAGACCGTTCGTGTCGTCTTTAAAATAGTATGTGATCCATCGATAAACGGGCACGAAACGATTTTGTTAAGCAGGATGGAGAAGTTGGTTCAGATGACAGTTTTAGTAAAATGGATTGTCTCGTCTCTGCCGTGGGTACAGACGAGGATATCGTGTACAGCAAATCAACAGCGTTGCAAGTAAGCGAAACTTTTCCGAATTCTTACGTATCACTCTTTTGTATCTCGTATTTATTAGAAAACAAATAGTTAACCTAATTTTTGTAACTCCAAGATGGTGATTTTTCGTAACATTTGTAAGCTTTCAGCTCTATTACATGTATTCTTGGTTTATTACTATAAAAGAAATTAGAATTTTGTACCTAAGCATTCGATCAAACTGTTATTGTGTAATTAAAGTTTTATGATCTATCCTTATATTCATGTTACTTTTATATCTCCATTAGCTAAAATGAGTTCTTGTATTGTGTTTCAGACATGGCTCCTGAGTTATGAACTTACAGATACTATAATGATTTTAGCAACAGAGTCTATCTGCTTCTTGGCTAGTAAGAAGAAGATTGAATTTCTGAGGAAACTTGAGAACCAGAAATCAGATGAAACTGGTGTGCCTGCGGTGAAATTACTTGTTAGAGACAGAGTATGTAACCTTCCATTTGTATGCATAATTCCTTGACCATTTTACATATTTTTTAATATTTGTCAATTTCCTTTTTCCACAAAAGAATGATGAAGATAAAGCCAATTTCGGCAAACTTATTGAAATCATAAAGCAGAGTAAAAAGGGTAAAACATTAGGCGTTTTCTCAAAAGAAAATTACCCAGGTGCTTTTATGGATGCATGGCGGGCTACTTTGAAGACAGAATCTTTTGATACGGTGTGATATTATTGTCTTACAATTCTCTGTACAACGATAAACTGCGAACATACAATCATTTTGTAATAACGATAATCACTAGGTCGATGTCAGTGCTGCTGCAGCATATGTTATGTGTCCAAAAGAGGATACCGAGATTCATACCATAAAGAAAGCATGTTTAGTATCTGTGGATGTCTTTACAAAGTATCTAAAAGATCAGATCATGGAAATCATCGATTCCGACAAGGTATTTGACTTATTCATTCAGAAATGTACTTGTAAAAAAAAAAGATACACGTGCACTTGGTATTTTATTCTAATGTTGGACCATTTTCTATTTTAGAAAGTGAAACATTCAAAATTAGCAGAGGGTGTAGATGCGGCTATAACAAATAAAAAGTATGTAACTGGTGTCGATGTTACCCAAGTAGATATGTGTTATCCGGCCATAATACAAAGTGGTGGGAACTATTCTCTAAAGTTCAGTGTCGTTAGCGACAAAAATACGTTGCACTTCGGTGTCATTGTCTGTTCTCTCGGAGCACGTTACAAGTCTTACTGTTCCAATATTGTTCGAACATTATTGGTAAATCCCACTA
>NW_017176396.1:413685-425928 GCF_001652005.2 Ceratina calcarata | reverse complement strand
ATGCATAATTCCTTGACCATTTTACATATTTTTTAATATTTGTCAATTTCCTTTTTCCACAAAAGAATGATGAAGATAAAGCCAATTTCGGCAAACTTATTGAAATCATAAAGCAGAGTAAAAAGGGTAAAACATTAGGCGTTTTCTCAAAAGAAAATTACCCAGGTGCTTTTATGGATGCATGGCGGGCTACTTTGAAGACAGAATCTTTTGATACGGTGTGATATTATTGTCTTACAATTCTCTGTACAACGATAAACTGCGAACATACAATCATTTTGTAATAACGATAATCACTAGGTCGATGTCAGTGCTGCTGCAGCATATGTTATGTGTCCAAAAGAGGATACCGAGATTCATACCATAAAGAAAGCATGTTTAGTATCTGTGGATGTCTTTACAAAGTATCTAAAAGATCAGATCATGGAAATCATCGATTCCGACAAGGTATTTGACTTATTCATTCAGAAATGTACTTGTAAAAAAAAAAGATACACGTGCACTTGGTATTTTATTCTAATGTTGGACCATTTTCTATTTTAGAAAGTGAAACATTCAAAATTAGCAGAGGGTGTAGATGCGGCTATAACAAATAAAAAGTATGTAACTGGTGTCGATGTTACCCAAGTAGATATGTGTTATCCGGCCATAATACAAAGTGGTGGGAACTATTCTCTAAAGTTCAGTGTCGTTAGCGACAAAAATACGTTGCACTTCGGTGTCATTGTCTGTTCTCTCGGAGCACGTTACAAGTCTTACTGTTCCAATATTGTTCGAACATTATTGGTAAATCCCACTAAAAGCATTGAGGTAAATTTTCATAGAGGAATATCAAGTAATAAATTACTTAAACATTGGATGAAAGATGTTTAATAATTATATTTTCCTTTAGGATAGCTACAATTTCCTTCTGCAACTGGAAGAAGAAATTTTTAAAAAGTTAGTAGCCGGAGTGAAAATAAGTGAAGTTTACGAAGCCGGTGTTAAATACGTAAAAGACGAGAAGCCGGATATGTTGGATCATTTAACAAAGAATTTCGGCTTTGCAATGGGCATCGAATTCAGAGAGAGCTCTTTACTTATTGGTCCAAAAACTCACGCGGTAGTGAAAAAAGGCATGGTATTTAACGTCAACGTCGGATTAGCGAATCTCACAAATCCAGAAGCCACCGATAAAGAAGGAAAGGTTTATGCTCTTTTCATCGGTGATACTGTTATGGTTAATGAGGTACTAAAATTTGTTAAATACTCTTTCATATAATATATCTATAATTAAACTGTAATGGAATAAATTTATTTCAGGGACAACCGGCTACAAATTTCACACCATCTAAGAAGAAGGTAAAAAATATTGGAATATTTGTTAAAGATGAGGAAGACGACGAAGAAGAAGGAAGTGGGAAGGAGAATGAACCTAAGCCTGAGATCCTTGGACGTGGAAAGAGAACAGCTGTAATAGAATCGAAATTAAGAACAGAGCACAGCTCGGAGGAGAAAAGAAAGCAACATCAAAAGGAATTAGCTCAACAGTTGAATGAAGTTGCGAAGGCTCGTTTGGCACAGCAATCTGGTGGGAAGGAACAGGAGAAGATACGAAAATCTACAGTATCGTACAAAAGTTTGAGTCACATGCCACGAGAACCGGAAGTAAAAGAATTGAAATTATACGTTGGTAAGGATAATGCTTAATTTCTTGACGTATGTTATGTAAATTTCATTGTATATGTTTCTTTTTTCTCGTTCGTAGATAAGAAGTACGAAACTGTAATTCTGCCCATTTTTGGAATTCCTGTACCGTTCCACATATCCACGATTAAAAATATTTCACAGTCGGTAGAAGGAGATTATACTTATCTCCGAATAAATTTCTTCCATCCCGGTGCAACAATGGGTCGAAACGAAGGTGGATCTTATCCACAACCTGATGCTACATTCGTTAAAGAAGTGTTAGTATAAATTACTAATCTATTATTTATTTTTTGTCATATTTATAATAGCAATTGATGTGAATGTATTAACAATACTCGTGTTTAGAACATATCGGAGTACAAACACCAAGGAGCCCGGTGAAATTTCAGCACCTTCTTCTAATTTAAACACAGCCTTCCGACTGATCAAAGAGGTGCAGAAGAAGTTCAAAAACAGAGAAGCCGAAGAGAGGGAGAAAGAAGATCTGGTCAAACAAGACACTTTAATACTGTCTCAAAATAAGGGTAATCCGAAACTAAAAGACTTATACATTCGACCAAACATTGTTTCAAAGAGAATGACAGGAGGATTAGAGGCACATGTAAATGGATTTCGCTACACTTCGGTTAGAGGAGACAAAGTTGATATTCTTTATAATAACATTAAGAATGCCTTTTTCCAACCATGCGATGGTGAAATGATAATACTGCTTCATTTTCATTTAAAAGTACATATCCAGTTTTATTTTTTTCACGTATCATATTCGATGACTGACCACTAATCATTTGCAAATTTTTTAGCATGCAATTATGTTTGGTAAAAAGAAACACGTAGATGTACAATTTTATACGGAGGTTGGTGAAATCACAACAGATTTAGGGAAACATCAACACATGCATGATCGGGACGATCTCGCTGCTGAACAATCGGAACGAGAGCTTAGGCACAAGTTAAAAACTGCATTTAAAAGTTTTTGTGAAAAGGTAATATTTGATATCTCATATGTTTAATTCCACGAAAACAAGTACGTAATTTCAAGAAACTATAAATATTTAGGTTGAAAGTATGACCAAACAAGAAATAGAATTCGACACGCCTTTCCGAGAATTAGGATTCCCTGGCGCGCCATTTAGGAGTACTGTTCTTTTGCAACCGACCAGTGGTTGTTTGGTAAATCTCACAGAATGGGTGAGTTTAATCATTTATATCAGAGTCCTATATACATGGTACAACGTACTGATCGTAATATCTATTTTGCCTTCTAGCCTCCGTTTGTTATCACTTTGGAAGATGTTGAACTAGTTCATTTTGAAAGAGTACAATTCCACCTGAAAAACTTTGATATGATTTTTGTCTTCAAAGATTATCATAGAAAAGTTGCGATTTTAAATGCCATTCCTATGAACATGCTGGATCATGTAAAGGAGTGGTTGAAGTACGTTAATTTTTTTCCGTTAATATCGTTCTGGGACGTAGACGAAGTATAAGCATATTTTTCCTTTTAGTTCATGCGACATCAGATATTCGGAAGGTGTACAATCTCTGAACTGGACGAAAATTATGAAAACGATCACAGACGATCCCGAAGGTTTCTTCGACAATGGTGGTTGGAGTTTCTTGGATCCAGAAAGCGATGCAGAGAACGAGGATGTAGAAGATGAGGAGGAGGAGGAAGACGATGCATATGAGGTGTGTGATTTAATTAAATATATACATACATATAATTTATTGCGACTAATAATTTGGGTGTTCTGCTTTTAGCCATCTGATTTTGACACTGAAGAAGAATCTGATGATGATTCTGAATACTCTGAAGCATCAGAGAACTCTGACAGCGAAGGTACGAATATTTCCACGGAAATAAAATACTTTTTCTTTCATACATTAATATATTCTACTTTTCCTATGATTACAATGCTAGAAGAGGAATTGGGCAGCTCCGAAGAATCTGGTAAAGACTGGTCAGATCTGGAACGAGAAGCAGCCGAAGAAGACAAAGAAAGAGGAGACGACCGATTCCACGATGATTACAATTCAAGCAAAAAGAAGAAAGGAAGGAATTCACCTTCACCATCGAAAGACAGGTAAGTTGTTTAAACTGATTTTTATTAAGCTTTCAAATTAACCTACGCGTATGATTCCCAGGCACAACTCAAAACACAAGAGTTCTTCCAGTTCGAGAAGCAAGAGTTCGTCGAGCAGTAAAGATAAGAAGTCGTCATCCGACAAGCACAGGTAAAAAGCTACAGGTTCACATAATTCTGAATTTCGCGAACCAATTAGACATAGATAGACATGATTTTGCTACGAAATTGTGTTAAGTATATGTTTCAATAATTAAAGATCGGATCGATCGCGGAGTGGGGGATCACACAAGAAAGTGTCTCCTTCCAAATCGTCCAGACACAGGTGATTAATGTAAATACGTCCGCGGCTTATGATGTTACAGTCGATCGTTTATTTCTGTTTAGCCCCAAGAAAAGTGACAAGCACGACAAGCATGACAGACACAAGTCCAGCCATTCTTCGTCTAATGCTAAAAAGCGATCTCGCGAGGACAGTTCAGACAGAAACGACAGGGGATCAAAGAAGTCCAAGTACGTATAGATAGTCTCTACGATACCTTTTTAAGGTCAGTATACATTTTTTGTATTGCTTTGTATATATTACAGGAAGTAAAGACGATTTAAAAGTTGGAGGTGAAGCACATGTGAAAACACAAAAACCGAATGTTGACCCTACAGTAAGCTTTCTTAATTACGGTACGTCATATAATTACGTTATAAAAATAGTACATTTTCTTGCATTGATTCATTTAAGCTGTTAGCAAACGATTCGTTGATATTATTAGAAAAAAGTTCGATAGCGTGCTACCTGGTGACAAACACTCGGTAGCACATGGTGATAGCGAATGTAATATGTACGAACTTGTACGGGTAACTTAACGTAAATTTATGTACGGACACATTTTTGTCACTTGTATATAAATCTCTCTTTTTTTGTAAGTCGATTTTAAGAAAGAATGTCGAGTTTAATTATATAGTGTAGTTGTTTTACTAACACGCATCATTTCATTCCATTGTTCGTTTGCTAGTAGTATTGAAGCATATTTTGTAATAACTTATTAAGTTTCGTGAAGACATTCATTGTACAGATAGTATATATAAAAAAAAGAAAACTGTAATTCATTTTATCCGGTTGTCTTGATTGAACGAGCAAAAAAAATAATCTGCAAGTATGGTAAACAGAATAGGGTACAATTTACAGGTATTATTGTAACGCATGCCCTCAATGCAAGACAATGCACTAGAGGTAACTATTGTGTATGAGATACTCCTGGATATAGACATTAAACCTAACCGGAGAAAGCTGAAATGGATCAAAATCTTTGATAAGTT
The DNA here is from genome assembly GCF_001652005.2 of Ceratina calcarata. Classification (NCBI taxonomy): domain Eukaryota; kingdom Metazoa; phylum Arthropoda; class Insecta; order Hymenoptera; family Apidae; genus Ceratina; species Ceratina calcarata. The sequence goes on along the minus strand of NW_017176396.1, from coordinate 420,841 downwards.
TAACTCGCATAGTTATGAGAATTTGTACCTTGGTAAACAAAATAAATACTTTTTAAGTTATTTATCATGAATGTACGAAACATTTGTCATTTATTGACGGATGGTCACGATTTCCGTTAAAGTTTATACGTCTGCATGAGAACTCATTCGTCCTTGAGACGTTACGCAATTAATCTCTCGTTGACTGATGAACGAAGATGAGAGGAACGTCGGCAGAGGTTCAGAAGAAAGTGAAAGTGAAACGAAAGTGTAAGTTTACGAAATTTGTCCGAATCCTTGACTCACTTTTTCTCTTCTTGCGTTTGATAACGCGACGGCAGAGAAGCCCGACGTCCAATTTTGTATTGTGATCGAGTCACTTGGCGATACGATATGTAATAAATGCCAAAGAGGAACCATTTCGATAACGATATAAATATAGGTGAAGTGAAAGTACACCTCTGGTCACTGGTTCCACAGCTTTCTCCACGACAACGCTAGGTATACATACATAATTCCGACACAGGTGACTTAGTTCGACGTTTCACAATTTGCGACTAACACTTCTACTTTTTCTTTTCTTTTCTTTCAACGATGAATGATGTTACACGAAGCGTATGTTGTAATACTCTTTCTACGACCGACGTTGGCGGAAGGCCAGTTTCAAGTATTCTTAAGTGTATGTAATAAATTTTATAACAGTCGAGGAAAATAAATTATAATCATCATTTTTCAAACGAACGTTTTTATAATTAAAACATTTATTGTTTGAATGTTTTACCATTGTCGTGAAGAAAGTTTCTAAATAACGAAATAAGCATCATTTTTTCAGCTGTTTATTTATGAAAAGTGAAAAAGTCTTAAGTTCGTTTATATAAAAAAGAACTTATCACATTTTATAAATATTTGTTACGAAACTTAGGTCTAAAGCGTTTTTTACAAGGATGCTATAACAATAGTGAAGGGGAGGAAAACCGAGTCTAATTCCGTCCTATCTGATCGATCTGGGCTTGAAGATTGTTTACAACTTCCGGTGGCACATGTTCTCCGAGGATCTCGAAAAGATTGATCTTCTGGTCGCCAGGAATGGATTCGTAGGCGGCCAGTTCGATACCTTCCTGAACCTTCTGTATTGTCGCATCCTTCGGAATGAGATAAGTGTTCTGTGCTTGTTTTATAGCCTCGTTACTAAAAATTTGTCCGTCTTTCTGTGGAAATGCCACAGCCATTCCCATAACGAACAGCATCGCTAACAGTGCGAAACGAACTTCCATCTGAAAATTAAAAAATCGCATCATTTATAAACTATTACGCTTCCATCCTTGTACATTACTGTACGAAATTAGTTTATTGTGTGTATTTGTTAATTTCGTACTCCAGGAAGATCTGTATCCTATACTTTCACTCGCGCAAGAAACAAATTAACGCGAGGCACGACTTTCTGCCTCGCGAACCAACTTTCTTATTCATTTAATTTTAAATAAGATTCTATCAATCTTTTTTAACGACATGCATCGCAACATTAGATACTATATCCATACATAGATACTTCAATTTTTCTATCTTTTATTTTTCTCATCAAGCTTTACAAATTAAAAAAAATTTAACTTACGTCGACTGGTTGATCGGGAACCACTTAGGGATTGAACGCACAAGTGCAATGGGACAAGCGCGAACGTTCGAGACTGGTCCCGACGATGTTCGAGCAAAAAATAACAACTCCCTGGCGTTCACGCAACCTGTTAACGCCGCAGGGTTAACGGTAAAAGGAGCCCGTGAATTCGAAATGATCTCGTGAACGGCAGTTCGTATCGGAGGGGGTTTCGAAATCGGTCGCCGTGAAACGAAACTAAGCGCGTGGCCGCAGAAGCGGCTTTTATACGCGAGATGCTCGCTTCGCACCACTCCTCATGTCCACTGGATCGGAGGATCCCTATCCTCCAATTAAATAATTTGAAGTTGCAAGAAAGAACATCACTTTTCCTTTCGTAGCATCGTCCGGTGAATCTTCCTCAGACGGAGAATGCTAGACGATCACCAATGGCATCTCCTTGCTTATTGATTTTGAATTTTTATTGAAAGAGCCAAATCATGTTTTTTCCTTTATTGTCACTACTTTTCTTACTTTTGTTATTCCTTATACATACACTGATTCGATAATTTTATAATACACGAATAATTTGTGTTTGAATGCAATGAAACTACTGGTTTTTAAGCATTTCTCCTTACGCTTTTACAAATACCAACTCACGACCCGTCATGAATATTAGTGGCCTGTTAACCGATATGTAGCGACGAACGATGCACCTGATCCGCGTTTCACTTTTACCATTGTCAGAGTATCAAAGAAACGATAATACATTCCGCGACGTAGAATAATACCAAAATAATATAAATTAGTTCATAAAATTCTGATTCAGCAATAGATTTCCGATAGGTTTCTCGCATAATCTGTTATTTCTTATATATGTATATTTTTGTACAATGGTTTACGCAATGTTAGTTTGATTACTTTATTTTCAAAAAGTATACTACTCTTTTCAATGCAATAAAACACTATAGATTCCTTTTGTTTATATCATGAGATTTATTGTTCGTGAAGTGTACAGTTACATACTCTAAGTATGTAACGTATAGACAAATAGTAAATGGTAAATCAGTTCGTGAATCCATTTATTAAATAATTTTCTATTCGACAAAAGTGCATGGGAAGTAAACAGTTATTACGAAAGAGTATTAGTCTTAAATGGAGTAGCCAGGGAATTTTGCTGAGAGCGGCTGTTGCATGTCACTCAAGAAGTAAATTGTACCAGCGAGACCTGAAACGGCACGTGTTTGATAGAAATATCAGTAAAAGACTAAAACAATGTATAACAGTACCTTCAAACAATGAGAACGGCCTGTCGGGAGATTTGGTTTGATGCCTTCCGTAATCCATACACCATTCTGCGAACTGGCAAGCTCTGTAAAGGTGTTTTATATCCTGAAAACAAAATCAATAGTTTGTTAATATTCATCATATAACCACGATATGATTATTATAAATTCGAAGCAACCTTCGTTTGTTGGTACAAACTCAGAAATGAGTATGCATTCCCGGCTACTCCATGGCATATACCAAGTCCTTTTTTCAGCAATCCTCTGGCCCAAATCACCTCCCCACATTGCAAAGCAATTTGCAAGTAACTCTCATCTTGGTATATCTGTAGATGAATGTGTTTAATTACGTATACAAAAATTAATGATATTAACAACTATAATATAAATGAAAACCTTGTAAGCTAAACAGAACAGCATTGTCATTCCGGGCGCTCCATGACACCAATGTATCAGTTTATCAGAGTTGCTTCCGATCGAGGATGGAAAGTTTCCGGAAGGATATCGTATGCTTTTAAGAAACTGTAACGCAGGCTTTATATCTTTCTCTAATTGTTGTCGCGTCAAATATTGCTGTGCCTATAAAATGAACAATTATATTTTTTTTGTTCCTATGGGATACTACGTTAAATAATGTACCTGTAGCAACAGATAAAGTATTCCAGCCAATCCATGTGCACCACCGAGATATTCAGTTCCATGCCACATATACATCAAAGGAGTTTTGTATTTTCTTGAAGCAGAATACAGATTTCCAGATTTAATTATCAGTGCAATCACCTGACATGATATTCTTTTAATAATCTTGGTCAAAAGAACAATTTTGCATTTGTTCGGGATTTAATGGTCATGGAATGATACCTGTTTAATAAGCTCATCTTCTATGGGAGCAGGAGATATATGAGAATTCAAGAAGAGAAGGGCGAACAGATAACCAGCCCTTCCATACAGTAACTCATCTGGCAAGTCGCTACTCTCATTCAGAACAAGAGAGGACAATGTCTTCACTCTGTAAAAAGAAGTGTAAAGAAATCTCAAGTTTGGAAATTGTGTGAAAATGTAACAAAATAATACTGAAGTATGTATACTTTGAAATTGCATTTTGAGCTTCATCACGATAGCCTTGTGAATGGAATACAACAGCACCCATAGTCAATGGTCCTACAACACCAGTCAAGAACGTGATTTCCCGTTTGTGTCTGAACTTATCTATACATATCCTTAACAGTTCCACTGATTTCTGTCAAGTGAAATATGCATTTAGGACACAATCCACTGTTCTTAGTTATTATAACATGTTGAAAGGTTCATACATCAATGTAAGCAGGCTCATTAAAGCATTTTCCATAATGGTAAAACATATATGCGATCCCTGCAGATCCAGTATACATGGAATTATCATCATTGTGAGTCCAATGATTTTTCTTCTCTTCCAATCGATCCAACAATTCCTTTGTCTTCACTCCAATTCTTTCTTTATAATTTTCATTAATCTAACAAGCACATGTGTACACTTAAGTTTATAAATAATGTATAAATTGATTATCAGAGGATAGAAGAATAAAATGAATTACATCGTTAGCAGATGCATTCACCAGTGCATTTGCAGTAGGATTAGGATAGTCTTCAAATGGATTGTCGTAATAACGAGAACTATCCATTTTGGCACAAACCAAATGTGTATATCGTATAATTGTATTTATCTTGGATTTTATATTAAACAATTTTCCTTCCTTTATTTTATGCTTGAAACTTGCCTAAAAGGAAATTATAATATCTGAAAATCTTAATACTGTAAGTAGCATTACACGAATATTAAATCGTATTTGTTAAATATTATTACGAGAATATTGTTTAGCCGGTAAAAGGGTTAACCAGTATAATATGTATTTTCTACTAATTAATTATAATACTTATTGGGTGTACGTTTAGCATACATGAAATAAAGAAAAATTTCTCGGGCAAATGGTACGTATAAATAATTATAGTGAGAAAATAAGGTATTTTAACAACATACTGAGAAGGCAACCATTTGACGTATCATTCTAAAAATATTACGCCACTTAAAAACAAACCTGTTTCCGAAATAATAATATATTACACTTTCGAATAAAATGAATTATTATTCTTTATAAATACGAGCACAGAGTCAAAACAAAACTACGAAATCCGAAACTGGAGGAAGCATTCGATCTATCGAAATATAAGAACTCTTTACCTATTATGCACGAACATCTCTGTGCTATCACGTTCTATATTATCTATATACTTACTGTTGGTATAAAATAAAATTAGAACACGTCTATAGCGTTCAACAAATTTAAAGAATGATCAAGAGAATTAAAATTAAATGAAAATAAAGATGAGAAGCCTCGTTTTCCAACGCTCCAAAAATTTGGCGAAATGCGCCTGTACATTGGCAAACCTCTATACGCCAATACGCAAGTTCCTGAAAATTTTGAATCCTACTTATTTTATATATTTCCTATATATGTTGCCACCAGAATATAAAATAGAAAGCAAATCACTCGTCGGTATTGAATACTGCTGAACAGTTTCCAGATACAAGAAAGGTCCTACGCAATTTCCTTCTAACTACACCGAAAAGAACGATCACCGACTGTGTCTTGAGCCCAATTGAGCCCCATACGCTCTTCAGCGATTACACGGGCACCGCCACTTTTAGTAGCATCTCCTCGGTGATCTTTCTTTTAATATAACTGTGTTTACGAAAGAACAAAATTCTATCAATTTTATAATAAATATTTACCTATCCAATAAAGAATAATAAAAGTCAACAAGAACGATTTCCTTAAATAAAACTTGGTATATTTCTACAAAGTCATCCGACGTAACGACGTAGCGCATTATTTCGATTTCCCTCCATGATATTAATCATCCAAACGATAATGGAACTCGGGGATATTCGATAGATGAATTTTATAATTCCGATCAGAATGGAGTGTTGCAGAAATCCTGTGGTTACATTCGCCTTGCCTATGGTTTTGATCGCGCTCTGAACATACTTCTCCGGCGTCGGGACCATCCACCCCGATCTGGGTGAATCCGTCGTGTGATTAGTCACCGTGCCTGGTAACAGGCACTGTATGATCACCCCGTGTTTCCCGTACTCTATCTGTAGGTCTCTGCTAAATTTCACGATGTAGGCTTTCGTGGCCGCGAACACCGTTAACAGAGGACTGGGTAACACGGCCACCATCGACGCCACATTCACTATCACTCCTTTTCCTCTGACTACCATTTGCGGTAACAATATACGGCACATGTTCGTAACAACGATCACGTTGCAGTGAACGATGCTCATGTAGATCTTCTCTTTGTGCGGGAGGTCCAGGAAATATTCCGGATGCGGATATGACATACCGAGGTTGTTAATTAACACGCCGATCTCCAAGCCGAACATCTCTTTCTCGATCACGTTATATGTCTCCAGACCTTCGGAGAGATCCAGCTTGATCACTTTTGTCTTGACATTGTACATCGCTTCGATGTTGCTAGCGATTGCCTTTAAATTCTCCGTGTCCGGACTTACGAGGATCACGTTCATCCCTATTCTGGCTAGTGCCTCTGCGTACGCTCTTCCGATACCGTGCGAGCATCCTGTGACGACCGCCCATTTACCCATGGAACACAAGTCGACCACGGGCACAGAGAAAAAATTCTTGTAAACACGGTATATTATATCGCGAGAAAATCGGTAGCCCCAGTATATGATCGCTGCGTAACCTATTTTCTCGACCAACATAATTCGTTAACGACGCAGCCTTCCGCTCCAGTTTTCGACAAGAGTCAAAGGACGTCTGATAAGCGGTTCGGCCTCATTTATAGTCTTCCTTGTTTATCTCGCCAGCTTAAAAAATTAGGGTTGAGTACTGCGAGTTCGATGTTCAAACGTACGCAGAAGGATGACATATTACAGAAGCGTGAAACAGGCGAACGGAAATTAGCAGAATAGGATTTTATAGCGTTTTATTGTCGTATTCTGCTGAACGATATTTGGCCAAAAACTAAGCCCAAATGTCTGCTGTAAATTACGTATTTTCTTCACCAAAATCTATACACGCATTATGATTTTACTAATTGAAACATCTTGAATTAAAATTATCGTCTTGAGAAGAATGTGAGGAGATGTGAGAAATTGTTTGCCGACTTCTTTAGATTGATTAAGGATGTATTGGCTATATAGTCAATCCCAAAAGTTTATGTACCTTAGAAAATCGCATTTCCTATAATTAAAAAGAAATCAGACGTCGGAAGAATAATGCTAATAATAAATAGC
>NW_017176396.1:342671-413669 GCF_001652005.2 Ceratina calcarata | reverse complement strand
ATATCGAGAAATGCTTCAAGTAAAAGTTGTACATAATACTATTACCAAAGAAAAATTTGAAATCACTATAATTTTAGCTTTTTAAGAGTAAAAGGTGGTACTGACTGTATAACCAATACATCCTTAATTATACAAGACAATAGTTCAATGAAGAAGTCGTATATCTCTAAATGATTACAATAATGGCATGCCCTTTTTCTATGTTCAATGATGGAACAATACTACATACGTACTGATGAATACAAGTAATTGTTTATCAGCGTACGGATGCTACTGTACATGTTCGTCATTTTATATCAACGTTTGAGTGCAATAGTAGTCGATTGATAGCCTGATTGTAATTACCTAAATAACGCAATTATTCTGAATCACGGAAACCAATTGTATATTTCTTGCACCACTATTCCCACACTTTGTCGAATTAGTCAGCCGTGATTAAGTACTTTCACAATTGTATTCTCTATGTTTAAAGATGCTCATTATTAAGACAATATCTAAAATTGTTGCTTCAACTTCCTTTTTATCGCTCGGGGAGATGCGTATTTAACGATAAGACGATGATGGGACAGCTAAAGTAGCTATGATACCTCGATTAAGACTCTTAGTGATCGTGTAAGCATATTGTCCTAAAACATCTCCCTTCAGTCGCTCGTGGTTTGTGGTTTCATTGAAACCGCGTCGGAATTCGGTTTTAAATACAGAATAACAGGATAACAGTTATCGTGCTTTCTGTACTCTGGCTTCATTATTTACGACACCACCGATAGATCAGCAACTATCTCCCAGCGTTACGTTTTCACTCACTTTCATCTTAAGTAAGTATAAGATTTTCATCGTTACAAGTGTTCTCGTTTATTAATTATAGTTTTATTAATCTTGAAATTTGACCAAAACGCGGAATTCTAATTAGCTTTTACGTAGAGTTTTCATTCGTAAAAATGCAAATCGTTTAGAGCCAGTTAAAATTTGATTGAAACGCGGAAGGAATTCGTTCGAGGTGACAATTATTGTATTGACAACTAATCGCATTGTATACCATTCGCATAGTTCCAGTTTCGCAACTGACTAATTTCTAAGCTCTAGTCTCCTTGTCACGAATTACTCACGTCGTCACGTTTCGATAATGTTACTTAAACTTCTCGAGACAAAGCAATCGTGATGCAGTTGTCTGATCGAGATTAAACAGTATTTATTTGATCGGCGAACGACAATAATAATTAGTAGGAAATCAAAACGGTAGAGATAAAAGATATACCAGGAACAAGTGTGACGATTTGTTGTTCAGACCGCGAAGTGTACGTTTGTTCCGTGTGTTATTCCAGGCCGAAAACCGGAAGCTATAATAAGGAGAACGAGAAACTGATATAAGGAAGCTATGGATGACAAGGAAAAGGGAAACAAAATAGATATGGTAGAGGAAGTAGTGGTAAAGGACACTTTTTCCTTTACGGAAAATATGTCTGGAAATAAACAAGGATCGGTGGAAGACATGGACGAAAAGGATGGTTTTGACGACACTTCAAATGAAAATATTAAGATGAACAAATCGGATATGGTGGAGAGTGTGGTGGTGAACGATACTGTTCCTGCCGTTGACACGACGGATAAGAAGTCGCTGCCGTACAAAGATACGAACTCCTTTGCCGCGAAAAAGACAGTGGCCCAAGGTATGATGGATGTTGCTCTGATTACGGCTAATGCAAATCAATTGAGGTATCTAATCGAGTATCAGCGTGAGAGTGTCACATTCTTTTGGATTCTGGGTTTAATCATCATCAGCCTTCTTCTTCAGGTAAGATAAACAATATAACAATAAATGTCTGTTATCGTTATCTCGATCAAGATTATATTGTCATCCTATCTAAAGAAAAATTAACAAAGCATCGTAGTCAGTAACTTTTTTGTACAGTGTCTAGCTATCATTCATAAAATTTGATTTTTTTAATTTTAGATCGCCGTAGGCGTCAGTTTGGTTTTCAAAGGTCGGTTCGACATAAAGGGGAAATCGAAATCGTTGACGGCACGAAAGATCGATAATTACGTGGTGATCGGTGTCTTTTTAATAACCATCATAAACGTGTTCATCGCCGCATTCAGTATATCTGTTACTACGCAACCATTAAGTGTCTTAGCCGGTGGCCAGCAATGAAAATAAGATCTTTAGTAGGAACCCTTGCGTAGTTCGCTCTCTTTCTCTTTCAAAAAAAGGGTAAAGTTTTTGTTATGAGTATATACAGATACTCAATGGAGATGACTTTTTGCTATATCTAAATATTCGTATTGAAAAAAATATAATATAATTATATTTTCTATGTAAATACATATACGTATATGTGCAACACGATACCTGATACTGATCAAATTTTTTATAATTTAATAAATCCTAAATCGTCGTAATTTACTACTCTATTTAAATATAAACGCGTATTAAAGCATACTTCTTTTCTATGTGATTGTAAATATATATTAATGTAATGGATAGAATTACAAATAAATAAATCGAACGAGCATTTGTTCTACATCAAGGAAAAGTTAAGTATTTAATTTACTGTCAGTCCCTTTTAAAGTCTGGATCTTCTGTTCTCACCTAAAAACTATCGATCGCGCTAACATTACATTATTTAACAAGTGACGTAACATGCAAATATTTGCTGGAATTACTGTGCCTAGCGGTATTTGTTTTCATTTCTTCCATTCTTTGTCTATTCTCTTACATATTATTAACGGTTTTCAATTAGCGAAGCTTTCAAAATTATATTTTTACGAAGGAGCGACTTCTAAAACTTTTGGAAGTTATACATTTATTATTTGATTATTTTCTAATCTCACAATATGAATTCAAATGTTAATAATGTTTAATAATTCTGAAACTATGATATGTTTTCCCTCGTACGATTGTTAATACACTTACAGAGGTTGAATTCCACAAAGAAGACAGCCAAGTATTTGTCATTATAAGCTCGAAATTTGAAATGCTTATACTTCTGTTTTTTTACTTTTTGTTTGCAGATGCATATTTCACGCTCATGTATATATTTTATTTGTCTCATCATACTCATAGCAAAAATATTCAGTTAGACCGATGTATATATCCGATCTACTTAATCTAATTTCCATTACGTATAAAAGCTGACTGTTAAATAAATAGTTATAAACATTATTTTAACGTATTATTCAACGTTTCTTTTAAAATTATTTACACATAACAGATATAAGTTTCTCCTACAACTACGAATCCTATCATCTCGCGTAGAAGTATAGTACTCTTACTGATCATCTCTCGTAGTAACAAAGAAGAAACACACATTCCGTTCCGCGTTGGTTAATAAAATTTGCGCTTTATACAACGCGAGTCTAGCCTTTTTAGATAATATAAAAAAATAATACGGTTAAAGGAAGTAGTTGCGTGTTAAAAAGTGAATTATAATTAATTGTTTTATATTCATTTTCTAGTTTTTTTTTTTGATATTTGGTAGACACAATACAAATCGAACACGATTTGTAACATGTACTGTTATATATACATTCGATACAAGAACAATTTACCTCTGGAAATCGGATAAAAATACCCAATGTCCATTTAATAGTTCTCTTTCTCTCTCGTTCTCTTTCTTAAATGCAACAGTACTTCTGTATAATGCAATTCTAAGAAGAATTTAGATAATCCTCTCACTCTGCATACAATCTTATTAGTTTAGTACTCGTAACAAGTCTTTCTCTTCTTTATTTTCAACGTCTCGCACTAATTTCTTTCTATTCTAGTTAACGTAATTACTTCTCTCCCTCTTCTCTTGATTACGCTCTAGTATAGTGTCTCAACACTCCGACACTAATCGAAAATCCTGCGATTTTGCCATTTCTTTATCCCCAGCTAGTCAATCGAATACATTATTTTGTATCGCATAATATTGCATAGAATATAATAAAATACAATAACTAATAATTAACGTATTCTTTTTTTCTCTTGTTTCTGGTGTGACTAGGATTTCTCCTTAGTGGCGTAAAACTCTATATGTATATTGTGCCTCGTACAATTTTCCAAAAAGGATAATCTCTTTCACTCTCTTACGGTTTTCGCCTCACTTTTGCGGGCTAGATACTATATCACACACGTGAAAATATACAATTCATACTACGTCGTTAATCGTAATACGTCTTCTATCTTTTAATAGGATATATCTAAGAATCGTTTGATGCATCGCTTCTGTTGTTTGATCGAATGAACAAATTATGCAATAATATTGTCCAACAATGCGAAGATTACCTCATCAAAAATTCGTTTAATTCGCTTGCGATCTCCGCAAACATAGTCCTCGCAATTTCCTCTTAGAACGGAGGCCGACGAATATTACGACTGACATAACAAATGAAGAGAAAAAAAAGAAACGTAGAAAGTTGATATTAAGATATTTAAAAAAATGATCGACTATCCACTCAAAAAATTGTTTAAATAATTTGGAAAACTCGCTCGGGTGTCACAATTCACATCAGTTCAGGCGCCTGCTTTAGCATCGTAGCCGACTAGATACAAGGCCGTAATTTCGATACACCTGGGACGAGTTTCCAAGCCAGTCAACGAAAGAATCGACATGATTCTTCTTCGTAGAACATTTAATATATCAATAGATTTAGATAAGGATATCATTTCTAAAACGTCAGGAATATAAGTCGACCTTAGCATGCTTGATGACACGATTAATTGTATAGCACTACGTAAAATTTCAGAATTTCGCAAGTCGGTCTGTACAATAAAAGGTACACGTAGATACACTGATCTGTGTGTGAGATATTAAAGTATCTACAAAGGAATATAATTTCGATGTGTCTCTTTCGTGTATGATCATGAAAAGTATTGCAATCTCACGGAGTATTAAACTTGAGAAAAACTAATGTCTTTAGTACTTTTACTTCTTGTCTACTCGAATCGATAGATCTATCCCAATTAACTTGGAAATCTATGAATTTTACGTTTTGTTTCACTGTAAGAGCGCATCCTGCACTAACATTGTCGCTAACTTAAGATTATGCGTACTTGGAGCCACACGAATCGGGCAGGGCAAACTAGGGCTAAAGTTTTATCAAGGAAGTTGGATAAATCGTAAAGTAATAGCGTGAACTTACATAGAATTTGAAATATTATTAACTGTAATATATAGTTAAGCTACTTCTTATTTAATTCCATTTATTCATTATTACGTTCCTTATAATATTTCATTGAAACAGCGTGAATAGGCATAATTGTCTATAGTATTCACTTTATTTGACAAATATTGGATTCTCAGTTAAACAAATAAATATTTGAGAACGAAAGATCAATTTTTATATACCTGTTGTGCTATATAACATCGTATTCGTTTTATATATATATATATCTGTATACCTTTCTTTCTTCTCTATTAGACAATTGTATGTAACAATTTCTTCCAAATGATACTAGGACTTTATTTTGCCCTTATCTGCCCTATCCATGTAGTTGTGCCTTACTTTCCGATATAACACATTCAAGTGATCGCCCTTTCCGGAACATTTACATGTTTTTTTCATTCTTCTTTGGATATCAAATTCAAAATCGTTACATTATACATTTATAGTAACTAATCTGTTGTCTCTATATGTTTATTGATAGCAGATTTATCACAGTGATATATTATTTTACTCTTGGAGTTGTATACTTTACCTGAAACAGTCATAAATTCATGAAAAAACAATTGTTTAAACTGTACGTGCATACACGAATCGATCATTCCTAACGAACCTGAATTAGTCTTCCCATTCATCGTCATCACTGGTTTCACTAGTCGAATCATCACTTTCACTATGGATTGCATTTGATCGCTCAGCAAGAGCTCTCGACAAAGCACTAGCCAATCCTCCTTGAAATACTGATGGCGCTTTACTCTTTACCTCGTTCGAAACGGGCCTCAATTCAACTCCTTGACGAATCTGTTCCAACAAAGCGTTTCTCGAGCCCGTAGGTTGAGGATTCTCTTTTTTTATCTCAGACCTATCGACCTTCTGCAACGTAAAAATAACATGCATAATAGCCATAACTTACGTTTTTCTGTTACGGAATACGGTAATTCTGATACTAACTTTAAGGGTAGTGCCGCTCCTTATACTATCCATCAATGTCGACCTCAGATCGGCGAGCTCTTCGTTATTATTGTTGGTACTAGTGTTATTATTGTTGGTTGCACTCGTGTTGACCGTTCCGTCGTCGGTGTTCTGTAGATTAGGCAATGGTGGTGGAGGTGGAACAGGTGTGGTCGAATCGCTTCTGGAACGTGGTACTGGAGCCGGCCCTGACGGCGGTGGTGGAGGAAGTGGCGGAGGTGGAGGTGGCGGCAGTGACGGCGCGGAAGTTACAGAGGGTGGCGGCGGCCGACTTGGTAATGCTCTATGAACCGGCGGCGCATTAGGAGGTGCGCTCGGCGGCGTTGACGGTGCGTTGAATCGACTTGGAGGTAACGGCGGGGCACTTCGCGCCTGATGCTATAAAGATGTTACATCGTTATTTTGTAAAATCCTGTAAAGATAGAGAGTATATAATAGTCTAAAAGATATACCCACAGGTATGGTTCGTGCAGGAACTGGAGGAGGATATTCCTGTCTTTGAGGTGCTACGGGAGGTTGTTGTTGCTGCTGCGACTGCTGTACATTAGTCTCTGAACCAGTCGAGGAAATGTCTTCTCTAATGGCATTCATTCCACCATTTTTATCGATGAAATCGTAGATAAAATCACGCATGTCTGGTTTTCGGAACTGATCTTCTGACACACCGGCTTTATCAAGGAAAATTTTTAAGTGCGGATCAACTTTCTCTATTTCCAATTCCTTGCTATTAGCGTTCCATCCCATGTGCGAAAGATGTCTAAAAAAGTTTTCAAATTATTAGGCACATTCGTCAAATGTACCGAGGATTCAAGGAATTAATGGTGAATTTTCAACCTAAAGTTAGACGGAGGACCAATATCGTCTTTCGTTAATTTCTTCTTAGTTTTCTCACGCTTTTTCTTTTTCGTTTTGTGCATAGAACTACTAGAAGCGCTTCTGTTAACGCCAAGTGTATTTGGAGTTCCATTTAATAAATTAGAAGTTGACCCTGTATTAAATGCAACAGAGGATGTATTGCTTTGATTTCTCCATGGCATTGTTGCACTATGCTGAGTTTCTCCTTCCATTTTAGACCGTCTTTGCTGCCTCCTTATACGTTTGTCATTCAGCTTACCAAGAAGAATATTTCTAAAAATAAGTAAAGGTTAAGGATTAAGCTCTTCAATAAAGTACGTAATATATCAATTAATATTTTTATATCAAAATCCTAAACGTACCTTAATGTCATAGCATCTGTTTCATTTGCAAAATTAAAAGCAGCCATACAATCTTCCGCTTCAAATGTATGGAAGTATGACAATGGTGCTTTATAGTCCATATCATTATAAACTTCATGTTCCCACAACATTGCTTTTCTTTGTAAGCAATATAAACGAAGGAAAAAACTACGTCTAGAATTATCCCTTATCAATGTTATAATACCTGTAGTTTTCTTTATCCATTCTTTATGTGAAGGTGATTCAGTCAAATACAATTGAATAACTCCAGCTGCTAAGCACTATAAGAAAATCATTTTTCTGATATATTAATTACAAATAAATAATAAAATATGTACATGTGAAATTGAAAGATATATGAAGAATGCTAACTGATCAAGTGCGAAAAAATACAGAGTGGAAAATTTTTGCATAATTATAAATCCTCTGATGTCACTTGATTCACTCATGACTAATACGTACTTCTAAACATACATTCTTTTGAATAGACTACTTTACTATTGCAGAGGTTTTAAGACAAAATGAAATGAACTTGATTAATGCGTTTAAAAATGTTTTTACCAGGCCAAATCATAAGATTTTCGATATTAAGAATTGTTCTACAAACTAAATACACGAAATATGTCGGTGTTATATACACGTAGCCAATATTTCGCCAGTATGTGACGTAGATAATACCCAAACATGATCAGTGTTCAATCATAAAAGCAATAATCGTATAAAATGTCCGGAGATAAAGGGAAAATGAAATTTGACAGCACGAATTTATCTATACTTATCGAACAGGAAAATTTAGGTCAAAATCACTGTATTAAAATGACACGCGCGATCCTAGCAAGTAAAAATTGTTCTTAGCGCAATTCTCACCTGACACCGATTTCCTATCAATTGGAAGACTTGCTCGTTTTCTTCCGGTTTTAAAAGTATTGAGCCTCTGTGTCTGCTCATGGTGCCTGACTTCATTTTTAATAAGGTTAGGATCCTCTGACTATCGCACCGCGATATTTCTTACAACACTACCGTTCAATCGATAGATCTGTCTCATAATTTACCATCGACGTGCCCCATCCTTAAACATTTTTACTTTTCAATTCGTACACCGTGCACCGTACTCGAAGTGACCGTGGAATTATAAATGGTCAATCACCACCCACCAAATCTATCCCTGACACTATCGTCCATAGGAAACTCCACCAGTTGGTGATGACATTTTCATCTATCCGGTTCAATGTTCCACGTTTCCTCATTCGATACATTCTCGCTCTTAAATCAGATTGGACCACCGCAAAGGCAGTTCGAGCATGTTACTCGATATAACTGGGAATTCATTATTTTTCAGCTTCGTGTCTTGATAATAAGAAGGAATTTATAAATATAAACGCCTCGTAAAATCTTGTTCCTTTAGTATTTAATATAACGCGTTAAATCATCGCGTATATCTGTCGTATTGAATTATTATTATTACATGTTTTAGTTAAGTTTAAGTATTTGTGGTTTCTCAGTCCCAATATAATAATAATTGTAAGTGTTATAGTACTGTATTACAACTGTATATACGTACAAGTTCTATTTTATTACTTATTAGGAAATAAATACAACATACATACAAGCGGCTTGTTCGTATAATTATAACGCAATTATTTTTCCTAGGAGCGTCAGTGGAGCGACAATAATGTAAAAATGATATGCAGAGACATTTTATAAGAGAACGTTGTTCCTTTTATGATTTGACACTCGTGTATTTATATGCAGATTGAAAAGAGGTTTTGAATTTTTAGCGCGTTTCGTTACCCTTTCGTTGTCGCTATAATCACACACAAACTGCAAATGGCCACGGTTGTAATTCACGTAGTCCCCGAAATGCGATATCAAGCAGCGGAATCTTGTTTTATACGTGAAACAACATCGTCAACGATGATAACGCGGCAGTGATCGTTGTCACGCGTACGTTGATACGGGAACAGGACTGATCGCGATTTTTTCTAAGGTCGCGCAATTGAGTTTTCCGCGGGAAAACAATGTCCGGATATCAAAGAGTGAATTATTACGAACTGTGCAGATTGTGTACCAGCAGCGAAGGAACCAAAATGAACATCTTTCGCGAGGAAGGTCGTAGGCTTCAGCTGCAAACGAAGATCCAGGCTTGTTTACCCATACAGGTGAGACTACATCTCTGATTCCGATTTCGAACAGGTTTTGACACATAAGAATCAGAATTACACCTTCGTAAATGCCTATTATCAGTGCCATCGTTTACACTTAATTAGTATACAACTGCAAACAATACTTAAGAACGAATTGATGCTTCAAGGTTTTGGAGGAAGATTCTTTACCAAAAATTGTTTGCCACGAGTGTGTGAAGAAATTGGAAAATTTCATTGAATTCAGAGAAACAGTTATAAGTGCTGAGGGTATGTTAGAATCGTATTTTACTTCCTTACGATTTTCTGAAGATTTCCTGAAGGAAGGTAAAGTTTATGTGAAGAGTCCTGACAAGGATAGGGCAGACAGATCAGGAACGCCTAATAATGAAGTATTAAAGTCAATAGAAAAAGTAACACCTCCAGCTGAAACTCAGATAATAACCGATGAACCACAAATGCAACATGAACAACCTGTTGTTGTTAGTAATATAAATGCTTCTAACATTCAAATTATAAGTGGAGTTCAAGCAAGAGTTCAGCAATACAAATGTGCAATGCAGGTTTGTTGAAAAATATATAGTAACTTCTTGACCGATGTATTTACTTTACATCTTCCAGAAGAATACATGTAGAATTTAGCAGGAATTAAAGAGTTTTACTATATTTATTTTAGATGCAACCGGGAGGTATGACAGCAGCTGTCGTAGAAGCAACGGCTGAAACACACTATACTTATCAGCAACAGACTTCGCAAGTATCTCCCCAACAATCAAACGAAGCACAAAATCAAATTAACGATCAACAAAACCCGAGCTCGCAAATTCAAGTGCAAAATCAAATTCAAAACCACGGTCAAATAAATCAACAGATCCAACCGCAAAGACAGATCCCGCAACAAAATCAAACACAAGTTGGTCAACAAAATCAATCGCAGATAACGCAGCAAATTCAACAATTACAAAGACAGCACACACAGCTTCAACAGATTGAGAAACAGGTGCAGATCAATGCACCACAAGAGTTCCCTGTCAAACAGGAACCACAAGCACAAGTGGTACATCAAAATAATAATATCAGTTTAAAAACAGAATCTGATAGCAAGGACAGTCAACAAATCATTCAGAAGGTACAGTCTGAAAACCTAAAGAACGAAAATGGAACACAAGGCTTTACGACTGTACAAGCCGCGCCGGAGGTATTTCTAAATTTAGGATTTAAGGAAACTCCGTTGGTGGTCACGCAAACAATTCCTGAAGATTCAAAAGACTTTAAGTCGGAAGACTCGATGTCGCGTAATTCGATTGGACAGATATCCGAATTTCTAAGAATTAAATCAGCGCCTGAACCAACGTCTTTGATTACCGTGAATCCTCAAGCTGTATCTCAAGTTCATAATCGTACTACCTGCAAAGAGTGTGGCAAAATATTCATCTCTATAAATCAGCTGAATAATCATGCTTGTTCCGTTCAAAGTACTCTGAGTGAAACTTCCGATACCAGTAGTAATAAGGAAGAGACACAAATTAATAACAGTTCATTTAGTTGTGACGTTTGTGGTAAACCGTTCAAACGAAAAGAACATCTTTATCAGCATAGAAAATTACATACTGGTGAACGACCGTATGTATGTACAACGTGCCAAAAGGCATTCAGTCGTAAGGAACACTTAGTTAGGCACTCGGTATCTCATACAGGTGAAAAGATGCATGAGTGCGACATGTGCGGCAAAAGTTTTTCACGGAAAGACAATCTACACAAACATCGTAAAACACACGGCGTATCGGGCCCATACATTTGTGAAACCTGTGGAAAATCGTTCGTGGTAAAACATTATTACTTAATGCATCTGACAACCCATGCGTCAGATGTTGGAAATGATCTAAATTATCCAGATCCTTTACCATATAAATGTAACATGTGTCTCAAGGCATTCCCTATAAAACAATATCTCACAAGTCACAAACTTAAGCATAGATCCAGGAACAGTAACAATACTTCTCAGAATACTGTGAACAATCATGTGCAGCAGCAGCAGCAACAACAAGAACAACAACAACAAACACAACAATCAAACACTACAAACAATGTAAACATAGTGACTAATAACGTTGCCAATTCTGAGAATCTAAACAGTAACAATGAACAGTCTAACAATGAACCGACGGTCGAGATGCAGAGTGTTATCGAAAGGAACGAACAAGCAAACAGTTCGTTTAACAACCAATATCATAATAATGTACAAGAGTTTCAATGAGATAAGGGAAAGCGTGTCTATTATGTTCTCTTGCCAAACGGTAACAATCATAAGATTGTTGTTATGTGAGCATGAGATATTTTACGACGCGCTAAAATATTTTCTTATATCGAAATCGCTGTTACTCCGGAAGTGACTTTTGTACTTTAATAAGATGCGATATTATTTTCACAACTTAAATATTATTTTCAGCGGACTTAAACAATTAATCCTTTCAATTGTCATTAATCAGTTGATCACAAACGTCAAATCTTTAGTGGCTTATGAGCTTAACTTGGAGTAATTTGTACATATATTTATCGGTATAGTATTACATATATTAAATGCATGCTACGTTTTGTACGAATGCACACTGTTATTTAAAGTTCGGAGAAATTGTGTGCCACACGATTCAAACGTATCTATGTAGATAGTCATGAGGTTGTTCCAATACCTGATTAGATACGTATTTTCAGTCTATTGACTTGAAGCAAAAAACGAAGAATGAAATTCATGTATCAGAATATTATCTATGAAAGATTATATATTACTTTAGTTACTTAATAGAATTAGGAAAGCATGCTAAAAATAGTAATGTATTCTTATTTCATCAATATACGTCTGTTATATATTTTACCGATAGTTGTTGTTGAGATCTAAATTGATTTTTCGTATTACAAACAGTTTTACGAAAACATTATGATTTATCTTTTTGTTTTGTGCAATATGTGTTGTAGTGATGTATGTTAGACATACATCAAGGCCAATAATTTTTTCCGTAACCAGTGATTGCAACAATCTATGACTTTTTCACAAAGTATTTTAGAACTATATTGTTTGTATGTAACTTAGAATATTTACGAAACAAAATCTCTAAGACCAAAGAACTATATATGTTATGTATAAATTGGGTACATATATAATAGAAAAATAATTTCAGATATAAATCTGATTAGCTACGTAAATATAGGTAATTAAGATTTCGGTTTAAGCGTACATACGATGTGTGCATATTCTGCATATATTACATAGTAGGTTATATGCAGCGACTGTAAAGTCGTTGTTTTTTAACAAATGTGAGCGTGCCATACACTAAACTGACTAAATTCTTTAAATAAGCATGCAGGAAATTATGATTGTCAAATTTCTCAATGGACGTACAATATCGACCAAAATCGAGAGAATTTATGTTTCATAAGCCACGCATAGTTTTAGTTTCTCGCATCCGTAATTTATATATAATTAGCATTTGCTATAAATTAACTTATGTTTCCCTTTTTTTCATTAAACGCAGAAGAATCGGAAACAGGGGGCAGCTAACAGCTATATTCTCAAAAGGTCTCTGTTGTGTGTCATTAAGGTTGTATGAGCCGTAAGATTTCTGCCAAAAGTTTAAGCATGTAATAAAAATGTGTGTCTAATATTTGAAGTAATGAATTTTTAGAAAAAATAACAATTATAGAGGAGTAAGGTTTATAAAATTGTTCGGTCCGTTTTTCTCGGCGAGATGTAATAACTTTTTTGATAGGCTCGTAAAATTTTGTACGTTTTATTAATGTAATATCTAATAACTGTTAAAATTTCAATGCTTTGTCATTTGTTGATAAGGGTTCATACAACCTTAACGTTTCATATATGACATTTATCAAATTTTATATTTTTACACAATAAAAGTTATATTACGAAGAAATTTTTATATTTTATCGTGCAATTATCATCATATTATTTTTTTCACTACGTTCCATGTTGAAACGGATACTAATGAAATTTATAATCGCACAACGTATTCGTTAGAGCGTGTTACTGCATTAAATTGTTTCTCCAACTAAACATGAAACTTTATCCGAACGTAAAATCTGTAATCGCATATGCGGCCGTGAAATTATGTTCTACACCACCGTCCTCCTTAGTAAAAATGTTCTATGTATCAGACAAATCTTTTGAAATCTTACTCCAGGAGCAGTTTTTGCTGCTTTATATTACTGAACCATTTATTTATTACATGGAACATTTTAAAGTGATGTATTAAAAATTTTTCATTTACTGATAGACAGATATTAAACCCTGCTCTTTTGTGAACGTGAGTTATAGGCCGATTGAGATAAGGAGGGCATAAATAAATGACTTAAGATGTAAATGAACTCTTTCTACAGTACAAAAGATTTATTTTAATTACGTAGCCAGATCTTATTTTACCACATAAAGTCTTGTATATAATATATCGAAACAAAAGTAATGAATTTAAGACTGTGTTTCTATATCACCCAGTACTAGGTGTACATTTGAAATGCATATAGATTTATAGTAATATTACATTGTATATAATATGGTCCAGTGAATAAGACGGAAAACTGTTAGTGCACTGTTCCTAAGGAAATTGTATTCTCAGCAAAGCGGGAAATACCTCTATTCGTATTGAAGCGTAAAGTAAATATTACAAATCCAAAGATACAGTGCTTTTGTTCATTGCATACATATGTGTACTTTGTGCCTAGTTATGAGAATCGCGAAGATTTATTTAAGTAGCCCCCTGCTCTATTCAAATAGTCCAGCAAGATGACATTTTTCTCTTTTCCTGTCTAGATATGATTATTTTTGAAACTTATATTGTTCATTTTTGTATTCTAAATTGTATATAATATTTTCCAACTAATACTATATTTAAATATATTATAACATAATACAAGCCGATTATGTATGATTCATTTAACTCTTTCCCATTTAATTACAAATAAATTAAGCCGAACGAAACTTATGCTGTCCACATAATTTCGATTAGAAGATTTATTTTAAATCAATAAATTAATGACGGAATAAAGTTCATAAAAAGTATATGAAATTAAAATAAGTAAAACGCATTATCTATTACATAAAACTTTCATTTTCACCGTACTTAAATATAATTAATTTTACATAATTTTTTGTTATAATATGAACAGCTGTAAATATTACGAAGAGAATTAAAATAAAGTGAACAAAAATAAGAAAAAATATGATTAAACGATATTGGAGAACACGTAAAATAAAAAGATTTAGTGCAATACTTCGATTTCATTCATGTATCGTTGAATTGTAAGCGATTTCAAACTTGCTCTCCAACTTGATCATAACAGGCTAAAGTCGAGTTTATAAATTTTAGTTTGGTCAGAAAAGTGTGCATGTTCATCGCTTTATACCTTGTGTTCTCAATGAATTCGACTGATTGGATGCATTATTTAAGGCAATTCATTTTTGTGGTCATATATTTTCAACTATAATAATATATATTCGGAATAATAGAATAACAATCAGGTAAGTGTAAACACAGCAGTGACAGTATATCGGACAGTAGATCATAAGGTTATGTTATTACTTGTTGATATTTGACAATAGTACAACAACATTTATGCTTTATTATTCAGAAAAAGCAATCCATTTATATTAACAAAAATACCGAAATAAAAGCATGTAATATATTTAATGTTTTATTATAACATTAATGAATCAATTTCTGCATTTTGTTAAATGTCAATCGCTTTGATATGACGTTTTTAAAAATGTTGTTTTTAAAATAGAATTAACGTTTTTCATAATGTACGTTTATCATACGATTTAACAGCTTCACAGATTTACAAAAAAAATAATAAAACGATAATTGTAAAACACAACTTTCAGGAAATCATTATTTTTACGCAATAAGATTGGGTTTTTGATATATTAATAATGAAAACGTTATTTTATGAAGTGCATAAAAAATGATGTAGGATCATTGATCATAGTGGCATATGGTTGGCAGAAATTTTATCACTATTTCTGGGATTCAGCCAAAGAAACTCAGCTTATTCAGCAGTCAGAATTAGACTGTTTTGTGAACAGAACTTTCTTTGTGTTTTTCTGTCAGTTTCAATTTGAAAACTACGACCAACTTTAGTTTTTGTATACTGTCACAGAAAGATGCAGGGAGAGTTAAAACCATTGGAACAAGTGCATCTGACATCTCATCGTTTAATTTGTTACATGTACATTAATACCTCTACATATTTATAAATAATTTTCAATAAAACATATATGTAGTTTCAATAATAATAGTTAAACGATGATCATGCAAAAATGTCAATTGCTTTGTGCTTACAGGATGAATCATAGATTTATCTTAAATTAATAATGAAAGCCATATAAAATGATACTTTAAAACAAACTTGGTAAAATTTGAATTTATTATTCTATGTTTGCTTTTATACAGGTGTAAAAAGAAAATGAAGATTAAACGCAGTAGATCTTTGTCTCCTAAAGCTTCAAGCAGTGAGGAGGACATGAAGCGCATGAAATCTAGAGAAAGTGAAAAAGAGAACGATATAATATATCCAAATATATTAGAATTCTCAGATGATGTCCTGCTGAATATATTTAAATACTTGAATCCTACAGATCTTATGGCAATAAGTTTGTAAGTTTCTGCATATAAGTTGCGTTGGTTTCACAAAAGTTTATCGTTAAATAATTTTCTAATTGTTTCTTACTAGATCTTGTCAAAGATTAACCCAAGTAGCACAAGATAAAACTTTATGGAGAAGAGTAGACTTTCGAGATAGACCTATACTATTAACCGAATTAAAGGAGTACATCAAATTCTTTCATCCAATGACAACAAGTCTTGCTATACGTGGTGACTTGTATTGTGAAAATGATATAGACCTTAGTCCTTTCTTTTTCTACTCGATTAAGACTAAATGCACTCAACTTAAAGAACTAATCATTGAGGAATACTGCATTAATGGAGATAAGGTAAAGTCAAATATTTGATCGTCAGAGTTACTTTTGAAGAAACATATTGGAAAGGTATTTCATATTCTTACATCTACTTATAGATTCAAATAACAGATTTTCCACAAACAATTGAGAAACTCTCGCTAGAAGGTTGCAAAATGGGATATTTACGAAGTAATAAGTCATACTTTTTTAAAATGAACTTTCACATGCCTAATCTAACAGTAAGAATTCCTTTTTTCAAAATTGCAGATTTCTAATATTAGGCTCCTTTTAGCATTTACTTTATATTCTTATTTTTCAGTGTTTAATATTAAGTAATTGTCAATGGTTCACTCCACATTCGTTGTTGGTCATTAGTAAAATGCCCAAACTGAAAGAATTAAGGTTGAACTCGTGTCATCGGTTAGGTGAATGCGTCGCCTATACTAGCTTAGCTACACGATTCGGATTCAAAACATTAGAAGTAAGCACAATTTTTTTACATTATTACTATGATGTATTGATTAATCAATTAATTTCCGAGTTATATATTTCAGATTCTTGATTTGCGAGATACTGCGCTCGGTGATAGTGAAGTTGGATGTTTTAGCAGTACTAGGACATTAACGCATCTTTATTTGGAATGTCCTTCTAATTTACGAAATACTGACTCGGCTGATCCGGAGCCACGACCTTTACAAAGAGAAGCTTTTAATCAACCTCCTGTATATGAAGATGGGCATCTTGCGCAAGTAAGTATATACACTGATCTTATGTAAAAAATTCCGTATCTAAATTTTATTTCTCTTTCAGTTTTTGGTTGAAAACGGATTTCCTTGGGAAAATTATATGTTCGGACGTTGTTTGATAACGGACAGAGCAATATGTGCTCTCGGGAGTGACACATGCGATCGTAGAATAATCAATAACTCGGCAGAAGGAGTGATAGTTGTGGAAGATGATAAGCGAATATTTAATAATCCACACTTGAAAACATTGGTTGTTAGGTACTATCTTATATTGAAGAAAGTTTGAACGGTAAGTTGACAGTAACGCATTTACGATCTTTGACGTATTTCAGAAATTATCCGCATGTTACAAACTCGAGTTTGGTACATTTGGCTTTAAACGCGTCGAGTCTCGAACATCTGGACGTAAGTGGTACGTCCGTTACAAAACAAGGTGTCGATACTTTCAAGTCACAAAGGCCGAACGTTAAGATAGTTACTTCTTTCGACGAGACATAGTTGTGGAAGAGTAGATCGAATTTTCGGTAACTTTGGAATATGCATGTGTTTAATATGTGGTTTGAGACTTCGTGCAACAGCATTTGAAGAAATACAGAACCGTTCCGAATACTTTTACAGTTTAAAAAATCTATTTTCCGCAATAAAGGAAATACCGTAAGAATTAGAAATAAACAAGTTTTTTACTTTCATTAAACTATAAATATAAACTATTGTGCGGAACATAAAATAGTATATATTTGAAGTTTATAGCTTAATTTTAGACTTTACCTCCGTGTGTGTTCAGCATATTTATTAGTATGTGTTGCGGTTCCACTACAATATTGTATATAAATTTTCCGTTGCGTATTGTCTGCTAATATTAAATCGGATAGACTATTTTGTGCTGATGATAATGAAATTTCCTTATCGAACTAAGGCGCCAGTATATATGAATTACTTTAAGTACATTATTCGAAGGGGGATGAGAAACTATCAGAACAAGAGCAAAATGTAGGATGTATTAATCGATTTTGTTTAATCGAATCATTTCGCGTAACACATCACGAATTTATATTATGACAATTGGTTTAACGTTTTCTACATTATTTATTTAAATGAATTATATAAATCAATACATAAAAGAATGCTCTATCAAATAGTTCTGTCATGTACGTATGTACGAACTGCTTAAAAATATTTACGATAACGTAAAAATTTGTACATCGATAATTATTTGACAAAGATATTTCCTGATTTTACTTTCTATCAAGAAATCATAAATATCCGTACAATATATGGACAGATGTTATGATTTTTATATCATAGAAGATCATTCCATTTGTTTTTCATATTGTTAACAATATATCGACGCAAGTAATAAAATATCTATTTCATCACATTTACGAAATTCTGTTTTTATTACGAGAACATATAATATGTAAAGTTTAAATACTCGTTTGAATGTAATATATACACTTATAGATATACGTATGTAATGAAGTAAAAGCACAGGCGTTTATATGTTCAATTGTCATTAAAAAAGTATAATTTCTATATGTATTCAATATAAATTATGTTCTGCATGGATAATTTAAAGTAAAAATGATAGCAGTGTCAAGATATTTATGCCAGATACGAGACGATATTGTATATAAATGTGTGAAAAGAGTACGTTGTTGCATTACTTTTTCTAAGTCATTTATATGGAAAGCATTGAAGATGATGCTACATATATCCGATTAATTTTTAAGGGATTCGTTTTTATTACAAATAAGCGTTACGAAACATTTCAAGACCTCGGTGCCATTTCTCGGAAAATGTCTAAAGTTTTAAATACGTATTCGAATTTAGAGAATACAACGGAATCATGCTATATGGACAATGGTATCCGTCTTGTATGCGAACGCAGAAAATCCTTCAACACCACCTTAGGATGTTTTCTTCCAGCTGGTTCGATGTACGAAATGCCCGAAGAACGTGGCAGCGTTCTGTTTTTGGAACATTTACTTTTTAGGGTAAAACCTCTTTGCCTCCTTGAGGAAGGAATGTACATGATCCAAGTCAAAAGTTAATTGCTCGTTTGATTTTAATTGAACGTTTCAACATAGAGAACGAAAACCCATGATCAGTTGGAAACCATTGTACAAGATATTGGAGGAAAAATTGCAGCTGTTGGAATGAGAGACATGTTCGTTTTTTATGGGACTGTACAATCATGTAAAGTAGATGAACTCGTTCAATTATTTGCGGATGTAATACTGAATGGAGTTATATGTAAGTCAGGAAAAATAATGTGATCGAACGCTCTATTCGCTTCGATGAAATATTAATGTGGTATTTCAGGTGCTACCGATATAACAGAGGAGAAATGCGTAATTTTAAACGAACTCGCTGAAATGGAAGTAGACAGAGAAAAAGTCGTGATGGATTATTTGCCAACTATCGCGTATCAAGGTACTGCTCTTGGCAATAGCGTATATACTGACACTGACACAATAAAGTAAGTGCGACGACTGTTCAAAAATTATCTCAGCATCTGTCCATTAATGTCCTAAATTTCCAGACAGTTTTCCATAGAAAAATTGTCTGGCTTTCGAAGCCGATTATTTAAACCATGTTACATTACGATGATCAGCACTGGATCCGTCTGCTTGAACGAATTACGAAAGATGGTTTGCGAACACTTTGATTGTAAAGTTGACGATTACAAGTCGTCGTTCGGTATTTCCAGCAGAATGCGAACTGGTACAGAGTCACTTGAGTATCGGTTCTCAGGTGAAATGAAATAAAAAATTAATTGTTCTTATTAACATTTACACAATGTTCGTCATATATAAATACCTCATCCGTAACGTAGCTGCTGAATTACGACTAAGAGATGACGATAATCAATTAGCGTACGTAGCAATAGGAGTTGAAGGACCAAGTTACAAACAGCGTAAAGAGCACGTTGCTTTCACTGTGGCTAAACAAATCGTCGGTTCTTGGGACATGTCATACAGTAAGCTAATATATTCTATACTCTGACTGTATAGTAATGTAATAATTAAAAAACATTTAAGAAACTGGGACGATCTTATCCCATTTTTAGGACAAGATGTCATAAGGCAATTCGTTTCTTTCTAGGTGGAGTAAATCATAATGCACCGTACATTGCACACTTTGCTTACAATACAGACACGTGTTTAATGTACAAGTCTTTTTTTCATAATTATGCACAGTCTACCAGTATATGGGGCTGTTACTTCGTTTGTGAAAGATTGAAAATCGAGGTATATTTCGCTATGTGATGTAAATATATTGCATTTCTACAATTCCTTATTATTGAAATGTTTATGTAGCAAATGGTTGCTGGACTGCGTAAAGTGTGGATGAAATTGTGTACAACGATTACTGAGAAAGAAGTATCTCGTGCCGTTAATCAGTGCATAGCGATTGACTTAATGGCATGCAACAATTCGACAAATCGTTTTTTCGACATTGTTGAAAATGTTTTCAGATACGGATGTTACGAGTCAATCGAGCAAAGAGTTACAGAGTATGAGGTACATAAGATGATTAATTTTTTATCTTCTTTAATGCAAAGTAAATAGCGATTTAGCATAAATAAGGGTTTCGCGTTATAGAAAATAAATGCAGATAAAATACGGGAAGTTTGTGGCAAATATGTCTATGATCAACATCCAGTCGTTATAGCTCTTGGTCGTATTGAGAATTTACCGGATTATGCATTAATAAGGAATGGCCTGTATTTGTTACGATATTAAAAGTAATTTTATAAAATCAAAATAACAAAATAACGATCATTTATCCCTTATCATTTATATGAAATAGTTACAAATCGCTTGGAATCATGAACGTGTTATTAACGTTTAATATTAGCCGTATCACAGCCTGAGAAAAAGAATTTACAACAATTACGCATATTTATAGCATTGTATTCTTTTTTTCATAATAAAGGGTATGCGTAATTTTGCGATTGCATGTGCGTTCTATAATTAGCGCATGAGCATTGACATTGCTCAAGCACATTCCAAAATACCGTTCCAAAAATCATGAATCAATGATGTGTAACTCGCCGAGGATTTTACCGAATTCACGTCACCCAATTTTCCGATCGTTAACATCGCAAACATTCGTTCGGAACAACGAAGTCGACAAACCTGGCAAATGAACAGCTTCGATTTCGAATTAATTTTGAATGAAGTCGTCAAGTAAAAAATTTGTCGAGAGGATAAAAGAAGATATTGTAATCCACCTTGTCGACCACCTTGATCGACGTTTATTCTATGACTATGGATGACAGGGTTGAGTAGCGTGAAAAACTGCGAACGAGTATGCGCGCGTTCGCGACCGTTAGAAAATTGCGCCATTTTTTAGTTGTAACCAAGATTATTCTCTGAGTTGTGCCGCGGTTACCGCTTAAAACATTTATGACATTCTGAGGGGCGACACGTGCGCGCGGTTTAGTAGTGGTGCGAATTTTCAATCGCGCGACCGCCGTCGGACGAAATTCCGACTAACTACGCTTCACAGTGTGGTATATACTTACTAGCAAGAGGTTCACGCACGAGGCTAACATTTTTACCGGATTCTCTTTGAGAGGAGCTCTTTTTTTTCTGTAAACAAAATGTCGGTAGACGCATTGAGTGATGCGGAATTGCGTAGAAAATTAATGGAGTATGGGTACCCGGTGGGCCCGGTGACACAAACCACCAGGAAGATTCTTGTGAAAAAGTTGAAAAATCTCATTGAAACTCGAGGCGGTACAGGGTCACGACATTCATTGGCTGCCAGGTACTTTTGGTTTCGTATATGTTTATCTTACTTTTAATTCTGCTTTTATTCATTTCACCCACTCTCCATAGTATCGAATTTGAATATCATTGAAATACGAAAGATTCTCATTTCTCCCATTTTCCATTTGTTTATCTTGGTTAAAAGACTTTCTTTCGTCTTTGAGGCTTCATTTCATGCATACCTTGGTTTTGTTTAAACACGATTCGAAACTGTGATTATGCCGATATGTTGTTATAATGAAATTTTATTTAATTAATGTTTATGTATCAGATACAGCAGCGAAGACACAGATGATGATACAAGTTCGACACTTAACAAAAAGAAAAAAGCTACTGCAAGCACTAGAAGGCAAACACTAGCTAACCCAATGCCTCCACCATCATCTGATGTAAGCATATCAAAAAATCCAGTAAAGGATAAAATTGCAGATTCTGAGTTTAAGGATCCTATAGCACCGGACTACAATAGTTCTTCCTCTTTCACAAACCGTACAATAACAAAAACTACTCACAAGAAGTATACGAAGACCAATAAGACATCAAGTACAACTGATGGCTTAGAAACTGGTTCTGATTCAGATATTGTTGAAGAAATATCAAATATATATAACAAAATATATACTCCGCCTAAATATTCAACGAGCGTCCCTAAACCTCATGAGTCTAGATCTTATGAGCATAACATTGCCAATCAAGAACAAATTTCAAAACCGTATGAGCCGAAATCGAGATCTATCCACACTGTGGTCGATAAATATAATGAATTTTTTGACTCAAACATCTCTCCAATACCATCGACGAGTGAAGATGTTCCCACAAAAGATAGCACAAAGAGAGATATTTTAGCCAATTATGAAACACCATTCCTCTCAGAATTTACCAGGAGACTTAGTTCACGATCGTCCATGAACTTACCATCCACATCTTTGTCCAGCTTAAAGAGTAAGTTTCACATTTGCATAATTATCATACAATGTACTTCGTGAGAATCCATTGCTTAAGAAATTTACGTTGTTAGGTCCAACTTCGCGATTTGCATCGAATGTACCAGATTTGAAGGAAAAAGATTCAAATGGACATTTCTCTACTTTGAGATCTTTATATCCATCGTCCAATCCGAGGTAAGGTTCAATTGTATTAAATGCTAATAATTATCTAAACATGTTTGCTTGGATTATACAGATATGTAAATGAATCTTGTTCAGTTCCAGGTACATAACGTCATCCCTTGACAGACCCCGGGAAACGGTGAACAGAATGTTTAAATCAACTACCACAAACAGGGAAGATGTACGAAACAATCACAATATGGTATCTGTAGTTTTGGTAGTAGTACTTGCTTTGTTTTTTGGGATTCTCGCCATAATATATATGGGACTTGGTGGAAAATCGGAGACGTTCCCATCGCTCTCAACGGGTAGGTATTCAGAATCGTAACAATTAAGTAACGTAAATGAAGAATTTTTTGAAAGAACACGATGCGACAGATTATACAGTTTTACTAACAATCTGTGGGAAAGCTTTTTAAATAAATTTGTCATTAACAGTAAATGCATTGTATTTATGTGTAATGTTCTATAACGAATTTGAAGATACTTAATGTATGAGAATAAAATAATAATTAACATTCTAAGAAGTAGTATAAATCTGTATTATGTGACGATTGCGTTCTCCTTAAAGACAGGGTCTCTAAGCACGTTCTTATTAAATTAGCATAGATTTGATTAATTGATTGAGATCGTTAATCGAGCACAATGAAATTATATTAAAACTGTGTGTAATATACAAAGAGGACACTTAAATTTTTTAAAGTTGAATTGACATTCGAGTCTTACATATTTTTATATAACTTTTATCGTTTGCAATATTGAACAATGTATATTCAATTTCGTAACATTCTGCTTAAGATATGTATCGTTTCTTTTAACATGTGTAATAAAATAATAAGTATTACTGATGTATTAATTTTGATATTTTATTTCCTTTCCCGTTACAATGATTTTATCCTATTTTCAATATCGCTGTTATTAAATTCAAGCTTATTTCAATAATTATTTTACTACGCATACAAATATATATCGTTTATACGTCGTTTGTAATATACATATGTCATTTCTTTTGCAAGCATTATTGGAATGTGGATCTTGACAACTATTTTAATGCTTTTTTGCTCTTGCGTTTTAATTTATAGATAGCAACATACCACTATGCTTTCTCGGGGACGATCTTGAAGCGCCTGGAGTTAACTGTGTAATGAAAGAAAACGTAGATTCGGTGTTACAATTATTGAAGCGACTGCAGCCGATTTTAACAAAAAAGGCCGTGTCCATGATATGCGACAATTCCAGTGAAACTCCTTACTTGACCGACTTTGAGATAATGCAAATGTTCACGAGCACTAAAGTGGTACGTGAATTAATTACGATGAGGCAACAATAATTACACGTTTAACGTTACACATAATGACAATTTTCAGAAAAGTCTGGAGGTGAAGGAGGACTTGCAGAACGCGCAGTTACTCGTCATAAAAAATCCGAAATGGGGCATTTCTCTTGTAGATATAAGCGACGATAACGGAAATCCGGGTGGTGTTTTAGATTCCTTGGTATTGTAAAATGTTTTACGATCATTTATTGACTACGTCGTTTATATTTTTCCCTCTAATGTATATAAATTAAAGAAAAAGGCACCTCTCTCTGTTACAGGACAAGTTATTCAACACTCGACTGAACGGTAAAGTTGGAATGGTGATCAAGAATCCAGAGTTGCCGATGCAATGTGTTATCAAGAACAAGCTTTTCACCGTATGCTCTTCGCTCCTAATCGTGTCACTCGGTAAATTTTTGACCGAATTATTATGGGAAGAAACTTGTTGAAAATACGCGATTATGTTGTGTTTTAAAGCATTACTGTTCTGTCACAAGTTTAACTCTTTAACACTGTAATTTAATCAGTAAATTTTACTTTGCTATTACTGTAGCTTGTTTTGTATGCGATTTTCTTCTATAACGTCGCTAGGCTTAACGTGCATGCTATGTGAAATAGTTTAGATTAGCGTTATATTGTTAAGTAATGATGAAATATATTCTTAGGGCTCCTAGCAGCTATAGGAATCCAGAAATTATTCGTTTGGTATATAAGGTACAAGAAAAGTACCGAAATGGAGGTGTTTCAGCTTGTTAGCAACATCATTAACATGGTTGAAATGCATCATCAAAACGCAGCGGTTGCTACGCCCGGTGGCACGCAAGAAAGTTTTCTTGCTATAAATCACGTACGTGACAATCTTATACTTCCGAAAAATCGGAAAAAGATGGCTGGTCTTTGGGAAAAGGCAGTGAAATTCTTGGACGAGAATGAATCGAGGTAAAGGATGTGGCAAACTGGTGCACGCTCGGATTTTTAAATCTATTTCCGTGTTTTAAACGGAAACATTTGATTCTAGGATTCGAAGAGAAGTGCAGCAGGTCGCTGGAGAAGAATTTCACGTATGGCGCTGGTTGCCTAACAACATGAGCAATCCGAATTCCCCGAATTTAGTTCTGAAAAAGAAGGGTAAAGTGTGGCAAGGCCAAGCGTTCGAAATGATCGAAGGATCCGTCAACAGTTTGACTTGTTCGCCGACACCGTGTTTGAAGATCAGACACATGTTCGACGCTGACGTGTAAGTATCCGTGCTACAATTTGACAGCGTTGAAAATTGTACTGAGTACGTGTATTGTGTCCTCAGAGAATTCGAAGATGATTGGGAAACGAAAGTGCAGGACGCTATTCTCGAGAAATGCGGAGAGAGCGTGAAGATACTTCACATCCGAGTAGATCGTGGCAGTCGCGAGGGTTGCGTGTACATAAAGTGTATGTCAAAAGAGGACGCCGGACAAGTGTACAATGCCGTACACGGATGTTGGTTTGATGGTGAGCGATCAATGAATTCTTTAAACTGGATACTTAAGTTGACGCTTGTGCGCGTTGTGGTTCACATACAATTTTCTGTAGGTAATTTAATAACTGTGAAGTACCTGAGATTGGAGAGATATCACGAGAGATTTCCGGAGTCACGTCGTTGTACAACACCATTGAAACCGAGTAACAATCTACGATTATCTATGCAGGCGGGTCATCAGTAGCGAATGCTGTGCGGACGTGAACTGACGAAATACCTCTTTGCTTGTACATACATGGATAGTAAACAAGCAAAATTTGAGTTTTTGCCGCTGAAATAATTGTTTGCGGACCAGAATTCGCGAGATACATACTTCTATTTTTTGCCCCCCCGAGAAAAGAATACAAACTTCATACTGTCGCGCAGAAGTGTAGAAAGTCTATGGGTCGCGGGATATTGTGTGATACCATTCTGAGAATCGAAGAGGCAGAGACTTTTTTATAAGCATTTTCGTTTTGATTTTGTAACAGTTTGTTGTATATTATTACGTTCTGTCGCCTTTTTTTTTAAGGTAAGAAAGTCGAGAAGGAATAAGACTCAATGATTATACTATTTATGAAACTGCTGTAAAGCGTGGAGACGTGGTTTTCGAACGCTGCATTTTATGAACAGTTCTTCAAGTAGCAATATACAGGTGAATAAAATGCATATCCAAATTTCTATAACATATGTAATATATTAGTCTTGTGCGCGTGAAGGAAGAATGTTTCATTCAGTCGACTAGAATAGTAGCTTCCTCGTGAATCATTAACGATTGTATAACTTTCTTTATTAATAAGTAGAGATCAATTCTTTTTTTTTTACGTAAGTATCCTTTTGGCGTTTCATAAACTGTACTAAAATTCAAGTGTAAATTATAAGAAAAAATAATATATAATATTAAGAAATTTGAATACGTTTCACGTAATTCGTAACATATAGTTATTATATCGACGTTCATACCTATTACTTAACTTGTAGATATAAATTTATACATACATTTTATAGATGAACAATATGAAAAAAAGGATGATACCGATCGTATAAAGTATTGAATCATTTTATTTTTACTAATATGACTTTCTTTATTGTATTTTAATGTACCATCACATGTACTGTAAAATACAGTTCATATTTTGTAATAATCAACATTTTAATACTTCCTTTTATGCACGCCGACGCGTAAACAATGTATATTGCTACTTAAAATAATAAATAAATTAAATTTTTGTATTTTGTGTATTTCTTAACAATTTTTAATACCCGGACGGAAAAAGTAGGATTCTAAATGAAATGATGAGCCTTCTATAAATTTGTGTTTTATTTTTTAAAATAAATGACATGAGAGTATGAATTAATTTCTACGTTTAAAAAACAGTTTCTCAAATTCATATTCCTTACCTCTGCAATGGCGGTCAGCCTTTCAATTATATCATCGTTTATGCAAAGTCCTTTCACAAAATGATAAAAATTATCCAGTGTGTTCATCGACTGAAAATTTTGCGCCGTTATTGAAATTACTTATTTTTGTATCTCCTCGGTGGCGTAACAGCATTCAACGGGTTCATCCTCATGTTACGTTTAGAAATGCGCCATGTGTAAAATGAACAGAAGAGAGCATGGTGTTCCATTCTATAAGTTTTGCTTGTTCAAGAACATAGCAGACATGCTTTCTTTACGTTTCGGTCTTTTCCGGTTATCCCGTAGCGTGTGCGAGGTAATGAAGTCTTAGTGAGAATGAGTACTTTGTGAAATCCAAAACAATCTCAGAATGTTTTAAATGCTATGATACTTTACTTATATTATTCAGTACCGTGTATCGTGTTTGTGCGACGCTAAGTATTATTTTTGGGAAAACTGATTCTACACGTAGCCTAGTATAACCTCGTCTCCCAGATTTTATAAACATACTTTTTTCACCTCATTATTGTTTATATTGAGAGAAATTGAATAAAATACGACGAAATGAATACTTCGTATGCTGTTACTTAAACGCAGCGTATTTAGCTACTTGAGTTTGGCCGAAAATTAATATTTGTCGATTGAAACAACAATATACATTGCGATCTTACTTATAATTATTGTATGTAAGTGACTTTATGTTTATATTCATATTTTGCAGGATGAAGCAAATTGTAACGAATCAGACTGTGAAAATACCTGACGGCTTGACTGTCACAGTCAAGTCCCGTTTGGTCACAGTCAAAGGTCCAAGAGGTATCCTTAAACGATCTTTCAAACATCTTGCACTTGACATTCGTGTAAGGAAATGAACATAAAAATATCAATAACCATTAAATTTTACCTGATGATACAATGGATTCCCCTTCATTTTTTAAATAAATGATAAATCCATTTCTGACTAATTCATTCTTAAATAAATTATGTTGCAGTTCAGAACGGTTTTTGGATACATATATTCTTTTGTTATAGATGGTGAGTCCAAAGTTATTGAAAGTTGAGAAATGGTTTGGAACAAAGAAAGAATTGGCAGCAGTTCGTACAGTCTGCTCCCACATTGAGAACATGTTGAAAGGAGTGACTAAAGGGTACCAATATAAAATGAGAGCAGTATATGCTCACTTCCCAATTAATTGTGTTATAACTGAAAATAATACAGTAATTGAAATCCGTAACTTCCTTGGTGAAAAATATATTCGCCGCGTAAAAATGGCACCTGGAGTAACGGTCGCAAATTCAGCTAAGCAAAAGGATGAACTGATAATAGAAGGAAATTCTTTAGAAGATGTTTCGCGATCTGGTAAATAATCATAATGCTAATTGATAAGATTTTGTTTAAGTGAACAAACGATTGTAATCGATGTTTGATCTCGTTTCAGCCGCTCTTATACAACAATCGACGACTGTAAAGAACAAGGATATCAGAAAGTTCTTGGATGGTCTTTACGTGTCTGAGAAGACAACAGTTGTACAAGACGATGAATAAATGTTATTCACGATGTGAACGCGACTTTTATTATTTCATATTTTGTTAACCTTTTATTATGACTAAGAATAATATTTTTTGTCGGACACAAAAATTCTGGAAAGTTAAAGAAATTCCATAAGATATAGCAGTGAGAAGTAAATACTTAATTGCAAGGTAGGATGTAGAGTAGTCAACACGTGATTTTGTGATTACATGCAGAAATTGAGAACGTATTATACGATCAGAAAATATTGGAAGCACGCGGCTACATTTGATAAATACCGCGAAGCAAGGTCAATGGTCATTAAATCATGTACTTCAGTATGATAGTGGTTTCTTGGATGACAGCAGTCAATTAAATCTCATTCAGCTATGTACTTTTTTGTCTAACTAAGCATAACGTTTAATAAGTCCGCTAAATAAGAATATTTAATAAGATAAGGATAACTGTCATTGGTTTAAAGACATCTAATCCAGATACGTAAAGCATTTTTTAATGCAGTATCTAGATCTATCATGTATTGCCACTGATATTGATGAATAAAAAGTAAGGCGTCCGTAATACCGTTTAATCAAGAAAAAATACCTTTGCAGCTCTCGCTTTGATAAGATTATTCAAAACTCGTTCTTGTAATACGAAAATATTTTAACTCTGTACTAGTTTCTTTTATAAATCATATATCGAGTTAATTGATAAATGACTATTTATCGACGCCAGTGACTTTAAGATTACGGAAAAGGTAGAGATTCGTTATATCAGTTTTCTTACATGCGAACTACGAAGTTCGGCGATAAATCTGCTTCGTATGTTTGAACTATGGTTTGAACTCGTAATGAATGTTTCTATCTTAATTACAATCTTTTCTTAAATTAAAGAAAGAATGATTGAATATACGTTCATTGTACACTGTTCTTCTTTTTCGGAATCAAGATAATAAATTGAAACAATGGTTAACGAGATGTTATGTGAAACTTGTATTATCTCCGCAATTAGTAACAGGTCAAAGAAAGTTATTGCTGCTTATCGAACGAAAAGAAGCCACCGAGTAGAAGAGATACATTCGTATAAAGAAACGGCAGAAAATTAGCTGAATGGGAAAATTACAAAACTTGTCTTTGTAGCTACTCTTTCATCTTCATACGAAATCGTTATTCGTTTATTTTGTACCTCATTTTTCATTTGAATTAGCTAATGGAAGGACAATAATCTGTATTGGATAAGTTCTTGAAACTTGGAACTGCTACATTATGTAAAAACTACTCTACCTTTTTTTTCTGATTTTTTTATTCTTTTCAAATAGTCTTTTACAGACATATTGAATGTAAACATGAGTAACAAGGTGTAATTGTA
The DNA here is from genome assembly GCF_001652005.2 of Ceratina calcarata. NCBI lineage: Eukaryota > Metazoa > Arthropoda > Insecta > Hymenoptera > Apidae > Ceratina > Ceratina calcarata. Next base: position 383,504 of record NW_017176396.1, on the reverse strand, counting down.
TAATATGAATCTTAGGAAGTCTATCGTTAAGTGCCGATAATTCAAATTTGAAATCATTTCCTTCTTGTCAAATAGTCTTGCAGAAATAAGATTAGAAGAAGTAGATTAATAATAAATCGCGTTTTATGTCTTTTCGTATCTCATAACGTCGATCGATCGTCTGTACAAATGTCAAAGATACGTAACCGACGATTTATTTAGAAAAGACTGAAATAGACGTAGGAAAGGTGCAAAAAACGTAATTCTGGTCCTGGTAAAAAAGCATGACAGGAGTGTATGGTGGTCGTGTGAATTGGAAGAAGAAGGCGAGATGCTTCCGATCGGCGGGCCGAGTAGTGAGGGGAATAAAGACGTGATAGAGGGAGGTAGTAAAGGGAGAACATGCGTAACGAGTAACGAGTGCAGTATTCGATCGTCGGTAGGAAGCGGTTTGGTTCTGGTCTGGTGTGTACGCCACGCGCTCGGAGTAGTGAATTTTCGTATATAAAAGTGGTCATGTCAGCGGCACTTTAGCCCGCGCTTTCGCACTGCAAGCTCGCGTTCAAACGGCTTGAATGCACGCGTGTCCGAACATAATAACTGTTGAATTACTCGTGAAACAACGCTGAAATTACCCGGCTAAGCTCTGACAGCAACGGTCTGATTTGCCCGCTTTTTTCGCATCGTTCCGGTAAGCGTATTGTTCAATGTTTCTCGCATGCACGTAGATCGAGCACGTAATAAACATTTCACGTTACCGAACAAGAAAATAGAAAAGAAAGTAGAAAGATCACAGTTACTCGCTTGAAGTTAATTTTCTTAACAACCGGTTCGTGAAGTCCGGGAATTTCTTACTTGATCCGTCTTTTGCAATGGATCGAGTTAGTAAGGGTCTTTTACATCCGCGATTGAGCAACAGCGTCGTGTAGATTTTTAATTCTTTATGGTAGCATGTTTAATTACCGTAGGGTTGGAAGTCAACCGGGAAACTGTCATTCCATTTGAAGACAACTAAAAACGATTACGGGTCGCGTGCAGTAAAACGCGATCACTTTCGCTGCAAAACAATAAATAGCATGAGGAATTTATTTCATAAGTTCATACATTCTTTTCTTCATTATTTACACGTTTTCAAACTTCTATCACAAACTAATAAGCCGAAACTATGTTCCAAAGGTTGATTTGATTCTTCATGAAATATGAGAAGATTAATAAAATATTACTATATATTAATGGTATGGAGTATCCCTCGAGATTTCTTCAGATAAGACCTTAAGTGACTCATTTACAAACCCGTTTTTGCACTTCATACATCGTCCATCTTGTCCTACTTCTAAGTACCTTTCTAGGAAGTTCTCTGAGATGAGGCAAGATCATTTCCAATTTTGAGCGAGCGAACCTGTATCCGATCGCGCAGCATAAAATACCAAAAGTGATGCTTGATAATTCCACAGTCTATCAGAATATCATAATTATATTGTCATTTCATTTGATCGTTCAAATACTTTAATTTCCTTCAATCACTCGTCGTAAACTTTTGAATACATTCAAGAACGGATGGGAATATGAATTTAATCATCGAAGAGAGATCGATTAATTTAGATCTCGTTTATTTTGTACGTATCTTGACGCGTACATGGTATCAGATTATAAGAATTAAAAGCGTAATAAATCAATAGGACACCTGGGCAGGGTTGTAGATAAATGATTAAATTTTTAATTCAATTGAACACCAATTGGGAATTGACGTTTGGTTTTTTATTCGAATTTGACTAATTAAAAATGAAAATGATTGAAAGAAAATCGAGTTAACGATTGAATTTTAATACTTGATTAAAGAATACTGCTATTGTTGACGATTTAGAAACATTTAATCAATAATTGTTCGTGCGACGATTAAAAACTCTGGTTATTTTCGCACAGAGTAAATAGATAGCTTTCAACAAAACGATTTTATTTCATTTTTCGTTCAAATGCAGATTATTATTTTATATTCGGTTTGGAATGGTGAATGTTCGACGTAATTTTATTTATACTGTTACTTTACTGGAGAACAATCGTTTATCGGACTTAGGATTGGATCGTTAACGTCGATATCGAGGTCTCACAGTAAATCATGAAACGACCGAGTGAACTTTGTTAGCACGCTATATACTTACTTACTCCAATGTTATTAATCGTTATTGCGTTATCAGCTAAGCCAATGTGTTTAACTGAGGATTCGATCTGAATTGATAATGAAAAATTCACTGGAACGTGGTACTAGTCAACGTCGCTCGTAATTACGAAACTTTGTCGTATTACGACCACTTGTAATAGAATCAGCAACTGATAAAATGTATTAGATATTTCTTATCCAAACGGAGCCAAACGTTTCTCCGCAGAAAATAAATATCTTCACGTGACTATTTAATTAACTAATAAAAATGGTTTGGTTATATTTAGATTTTTAAAATATACCTAGGAACTTGCCGAATCAACGTGTTTTTACTAAATTTTCTTACTTTAATCGTGACATGAATCAATCTAATCTTGGATCCTTTGAAAAAAGTAACACATCCGCTTTTACATGCTCGTTACAAAGAATTAGTAGCACGAAATACGGGAATGCATAATTTATCAATCTTTTTCTCAATTTATGGCACTAACGCGAAATAATGTAACGTATTAAAAACAAGATCTTAATTGCGAATGATTAAGTGCAAGAATAAAAAATTTCATTCAGTTATTCAACCTAAACGTTCCTTTAAGTTCGTTTACTATTCCTACGTAGATACATCAAATTTGTCGGTCATTGAAATTAATTACCTATTTCTTATTCCCTTTCAATTATTCGCTTCCGCTTATTTACCTCTAATTTTGCATATTTTGTTCTCGCTTGTATAAGTTATAAAACTTCTAGATGATTCATTAAAAATATCAGTACAAGCGTGTGCTAAACTTACGTGTTGATAAGTTGAACTCTAAAACGTCGTACGATCAATAAATAAATTCGAGATTAATTTTTTTCGTCCGCGTATCTCCGAGATTATATTTCCGTGTGTTATTTGCGATTCTCAAGACAATCCGTTGAAATGTACTTTGTTTCCGATGTGCATCATGTGTTCAAAGTGCATCGTGAACGTCAACGTACTCGACATAATCGTAAAATGGTAAATTGTTGTCTGTTTACAGTTGACTATGATTGTGACATTTATTTTAGTAAAGACATAAGACGCATTACCGTTTTCCCTTCTACAAATTAACGATAAATATGTTGTCGTTGTCGAAGCTATGCACCAAGAATAACAACGTTTAATTATAATTTAACTGTACTGACGTTCTGACGTTGGATATAGCAAATCGTAGATAGAAAATACGAAAGGTACAAAAGTCGACTGGTATTTCTTACGAGTTGTGTACGATGTGACTAATGTACACGCTAAATATCAGGAAACATGTGCAACTCGTCGATGAGTAATCAAGATAATAAAATTTCGAACCTTGTACGCGGACGTCGATTATTCTAATCAATTTCATAATTAATCATTTTCCTCTCGGAATTGTTAGTAAAACTGATTTATCTGCATAATGACACTAATAGCTGTCTTGTAAAAGTAGGCACTTAAACGGGTTCTCTAAGCATGTAAAATCTCGGTTCATTATGAACATTACACGTTTCAATGTGTACTAAAAATTTGCAAGGGAAATTTTACGAGTAATCCCACTGTTTTTGGACTGTGAATCACAAAGATTTACTCTGGCGGTATTCCCAGGTCTCCCTTGTCGTTTAGCATCGCGTTCGTTCCGTTGACCCCAGCGAAAGTGCGGTCGCACGCAATAAACGGAATATTATGCAAATCTTTTTAGAAAACAGCGGATAATACTACTAGAAAGCGGTCAATGTATTCTTACGAAAAGAGTAATTCGTTTAATTATATGTTACTATTATGTATAGGAATCATCCTGCTCGTTACTGAAGAACTGAAGACATGATTAACACAAATTGCATCGCTGTGCTTTATTTAATAAATCATAGCTCATTCATGCGTCGAGTACTTAATACAAATGGTATGATTTTATTAAGATCTAGAAAATAAGTAAACGTCGCTCGTAAAAATCTGTATGATCTAAACAAATTAGGACATAAATAATTTGCAGCCATACGTATCCAAACTCGTAAACAGGATCATTCAAAATAAAATAAAATTGGTTTACCAGCAAAAAATCGTCGTGTAACAATATTTGTTACGGTACGCACGCTATGTGACAAGAATACTAAACGCTGAACTTGAATTATATCATAATCCTCATAAACAACAGTGGCTTCGATCTTTCTGCCGATCTCTGTTGGACTTTCATTGTTGATTCATTTCCCGCGATAAGTATTGATGTCCGATGTACTTCGAACTCATCACCATTGCATTGTCTCGATGGGCCATTTGCGTATGAGTAACGTATTTCTGGCATCGTTTCTTTTTACGTTTATCATAAAATATCATTTTTGTTTAAGATAAAATAGCCATGACCTTTTGAAATCAATTTTTATATGACAAAACAAATACGACGAGCTTGAGTAGAACCACGTGCACTCGTCCTAACAAATTATTTCAATCAAAGCAAGTGGACAGCGCTAGAGCTCGGTTGAACTTTCTGAAACAATGATCGTCGTTTAATTCCATAAACAAGATTACCGTTATCACCGCGGAGATAGGCCACTTTGTTCTCTTCGAGGAAGTTCGTACTATGATCAACCGTTTCAATGTCGTTGATACTTCCCTAACGATGCCGCACATATGTTTTCCGATTTACTGACAACGTATTTATCACACTTAATTGCAACATGCATCCACGGTCATGTCAACGTGTACGTGTTACTCGTTCCGAAGTTAATTTATCTATTAGACTTGATTATATAAAAGTATAATTTTCATACATCTGTTAATCTAATCTAATCGCATATTCATAATGAGCTTCTCCCCAATTATTCATATATCGTATTATCGAATGAATTATTAATAACAGCTGTGCTTAGGTTCTCTTGATTGTATCTATCTTGCAATAAATTAAGTATTACATTTTTTTCTTACATGATTGACACATATGAAAATGCAACTCCGATTAATTCTCATTAACTATGAACCTCTTATGACCTATATCCATACGCTTTCTTTTTGTGGTAAGCATGGCGTAAAAATTGATTATGTCAATATTCACAGGAATTGCAAATTGATGTCACTATCTTTTTTTTAATTGGATTGCATAGATATAGCTAGAATTGCAACTGATTTTTCGCAAACAGGGATGAACGTGAATAAAAATCGGTGGACGTTTCCTCCGGAAATAGTTGACCAACTATATCTTGCGTTCTAGATCAACTTGTAATAGTGACAAGTGAAGATAAGTGCCTCCTTTGTTTGGGGACTTACTGTCGGACATACAAAACACCGGAAGCCGTGTTCTGAAATTTTAACTACCCACGTTTTAGGAATAAAACCTGTTATGATACTTGTCGCGTGTAGAAAGAATACGAAATTGTTTTTATATGTTTTTGTTGTGACATATTTAATTCATTTTAACGGTATAATCATTTTATTAGTCATTGTGAAACATCCATTGGATTTTGTATGAAACTGTTATTTACAATTTTGACGTGTATGCTTTTTGTACCGTTTCTTTTAATGAATAGGACATAAAATTCCATCGACTCGCCTTCTTCCTCCGTCTACGGAGATGACTTATGTCTCTCGCTAATGATTAACTCCCATTCAAGTTTCCGTCATTGGAATTATCGATTTGTCGAATCGTTTATCAGTGTCATTCTTTGCATGACTTTGGAAATCATCCGAGTATTTTTACGATGGTTTAATCTCCGCGTTTTTAATAAAAATTCAAACGGATCACCGTCATCAATCCATTTCGGACATCTGGTTCATTAATCCTAAGACACTTGTTTAATTACAATAATTGGTTGATGCAATTCGATATTCGGTTTTATTGCATAAACAAGAAATTACCTCGGCTAATTCGAAATATTTTATTGACCGCTACCTAAAAATCTCTTTAATAATAATAGTAATTACTTAAAAATTGACCAAGCAGTTTCGAATTGTTGAATGTTACATACTTCCACCATAATTTTCACCATGAGTGCTCATGCAGTCTCTTTAATTATGGTATTACAGTCCTGTTCGCCTATGTTCGACTGACTGAAACGTTCGAAGGTTGATAGTCTCCAGTCACTTCACCAGCTCGACGATGGAAGTGCTAATGCATGAGGCTATCAATGGCCAAGAGACCAAAAACATGGTCGACCCGCAGATTTACGCCACGCCGAACAAACAGGCGACGAGAATGATGGAAAACGAAAAAATGAACGGCAGCGGTGGTGTACATTTTATGGAAACCAACGCGATCGACACCATCGATATTAGCTTCGAAAACATTTCGTACAACGTGTCACTTGGCTTCAGAAAAGGTCAATTCTCTATCCGATCTACTTTTATTTACGTGTACATCATATTATGTTAAAACGATAGGCGTTGATAAGCACAACGAGTTACATATGATTATTTGGCATTCTATTCATGTTGACAAAATCCGACCATCCCAGCGTCGAAATGACGAACTTTTGGCAAAAAATTTCATTTTTCCTTAATAACTCCTAAACCGTTGGATCTACGAGAAAATTGTATACAACCTTTTTTGTAGAGGACGACGAGATGTACAATTTCTGTATAAAAATTCTTCGCTAGCATCAATATTTAACGAGTTATTGACGAAAAACGAGGAAACAGTTTTTTGCAAATTACTCGTTAACTATTGACGCTAGCGAAGAATTTTTATACAGAAATTGTAGATCTCGTTGTCCTCTACAAAATGGTCCTATAAATGTCCCCCTAAGTCCATCCGTTTGGGAGGTATTGGCAAGAAACGAAAATTTGGAAGAAATTGAAGGGGTACCCCTTGGAAAAATCTGGGAAAAATCGAAAATTTTTTTTTTGTTGTTTATTATTTGCAATGTTTGTCCGACGTCTGATTTCTTTTTAAAAAATGCGTTTCTAAAGTGCATAAACTTTTGGGATTGACTGTTTAGCCAATACATCCTTAAATCATACTAGTCGGTTTTACTAGATCGTCAGTTACTTTAGATTTGTACGCAAACCGTTTGGTTTTTTATTCTGTTACTTAACGCGTTGATTTTTATAGGCATAGGCAAAGATTTTTACGATCTATTCTAGTCAAAAGAAGATTGAAGTGTTAATAAAGCATAAAGGAAATATTAACAGCTTTTTGCGTTTGCTTAAGAGAAATTGAATAAATATGTTTCTTTAACATTTCCTTATTCGACTTCAATCAAAGACCGAGTTCCGTATAATTACGAGGCAATTGCCTAATCACTATAATTGACAAGGCGTACTCCGTAAGTTATAATAGAACGCGTTGCAGGCCAGAAAGAGATATTACACGGAATCAATGGAAGACTTCCAGCGAAAAACTTAATCGCCTTAATGGGCCCATCCGGGGCAGGGAAGTCAACCTTGCTAGATATCCTGTCGGGATTCAGGACGACCGGCGTCAGTGGAAACGTTTACATCAACGGCCGAGCCCGTAACATGAACTCGTTTCGGAAGTGAGTATCTTCGGAAATTGCTTTCCGCGGTCAATTAAGTGCAAGACGATTTATGTGCTTCGTATTGGGATTTGCAGTATTTTATAGCAGATGTAATCGTTCTCAGATATTGAATATTTAAGTTCTCTTTCTCGGAATAAATAGGTGATTGATAATGTTTATTTGATACATAGATGTCATGAATTTTAATAACTTTATTCTAATAAAACGCACGATCGTCACAGATGTAGCGCATACATCACTCAAGACGATCGCTTAGAGGCATTGTTGACCGTCATCGAGAACATGAGGGTCGCCGCTGACCTCAAACTGCCCACGAATACACCCAGATACGAGAAGGAAACGATAGTAAGTAGCGGGTCTTGTTCCGCAGGGTCGATTGCCAAGATCTAAATACTCGAATCGCATCGTTGACCAATTGCAACACGAGAGCGTGATAAGATAAACGTAGCTCCGGCACGTGGGAACAGTAGAGTGTTTGTTGAACTATTGCTTTCCGAAGTTTAATGAAATTCATTCCGCTGATCAGTCTTTCTGTGCCAATGAGTAATGTGGATATTAGCATGTTTTCTACTAAACAAAGAAAGGCAGAACTGAGTAAAGTTCAAGTCGAATTACTGATAATTAACACTCGACTCTTCACTCGTCAATTATCCTTCCTCTCTTTCGTATGAGTTTACAAAAGATGTTAAAATTCTACTTTAGATCGAAGAGATCCTCACTACTTTAGGCTTGCATGAGCACATAAACACGCGAACCGAGAGATTAAGCGGTGGTCAAAGGAAGAGACTGTCCATTGCGCTGGAGTTAGTTAACAATCCGACCGTTATGTTTCTCGACGAACCGACAACGTAAGTACAGTTACATCGGAGAAAAATATTCTGCACTCATAACGACGTAAAATCTCGTGGAAATAACAATGTAGAATACGAATCCGTTCGAGATTTCTACATCTTTTTTAACTGTGTGATGATTCACAGATCTGCATATGATGTTGCATAAACCATTTATTCACCATATATGTATATGTACATGAAACTCACGTGTAACAAAACTGGGCATTCTACCACCTACACGTGCTTCTCACATAATCTCTATTCACTTTCATAGCTGTAACGTGGGCTCTCACCAGAGTCTTGCTTCAGCCGTTATTCATCTTATATGTATGTATGTATGTATATGCATGTGTGAACACACCTCACATTTTACTCATACCGTACTCAGCTTGATCTCGATTCACATTCGAAATATAAATTTTTTTGAAGCACATGAAGGAGAGCATTAAGGCAAGGTGAAATTTTAGAACTTCAGATTCGCGCCCGTGCACTCGTTTGTTTCCCGTTCTCATTAATACCTTTATTTTTGCTTTGGCGTTTAGTTCCAAAATTAACAATTTCATCACCGGGCATATTTATTCTTCCAGAGGTTTGGATAGTTCATCGTGTATGCAAGTGGTGAAGCTGCTGAAGCTGCTCGCGCGACAAGGAAGGACGATTATCTGTACGATTCATCAGCCGAATGCATCGCTCTTTCAGATTTTCGATTTGGTACGAGACACTCTTTGTTATACATATGCATCCTGTTACTTGGATATTTTGTTTGCCTCTTTGCAGTCATTAAATTTTTTATTCTTCTCTTTTCTTTAGTTTTAATTAAATAGGTGTTTATTTACCACATCTTTGATCTTAATTTTTTGTATTTACGTATCACGATTTTAAGTTTTTTTTGCTTTGTATTACCTATTATAGGTATACGTATTAGCGAGAGGAGAATGTTTGTTCCATGGTGCAACCAGTCAGATGATTCCCTACTTAGAGAACATCAAATTGCCGTGTCCTATGTACCACAATCCGGCAGATTATGGTACAAGTTTAATTTTACATTTACGTTTGAAATTTAATTCGTACAGATTATTTATATGATTTTTCTCTGTAGTAATTGAATTGGCTTGTGGTGAATATGGGGAAGATAAATTACCATTGCTAATATCGGGCTCAGAAAATGGCAAAAATTTACAGTGGTTTGAGAACCCTGAGTCTTTACTTGATGCAAAAGGCTTAAGGGGTATGTCTACTATTATTATATTATTATAGCTTAAAGCGCGATAGATATGTGGAAGAATATTAAGTAATATGTATTTCCTTATCTTAGCGATGCACATGAGCAAGGATGTAAATTCAGAAAGTGAGAATACCCTGCACGCAACCTCCTTGATACATCAAATTAAAATTTTAATTTGGAGAGGTTTCATCATGTGCAAGAGAGACACAGTGAGTGTTATAAATGTTTAAAACATATTTGTCGTTTAATTATGACTAACATACGTAATAGTAACTTTTCTTCGTTGCAGACGTTAACACACTTACGTATTCTAGTCAACATATCCGTCGGTTTTATGCTCGGTTCGGTTTTCCTCCAAACTGGCATGGACGGATCCAGAGTTTTAGATAATTATAATCTTCTATTTTCTATTCTTATACATCATATGATGACCACTATGATGCTCACCGTAGTTACATGTAATTTGAATTCTCCATAAATTGATTATTTTTATAATTATTAATGCAGATCTTCATTAATACTCGAAACGATTTTTTTTTCAGTTCCAATGCAAATGAGCATCCTACTAAAAGAACATTTCAACAGATGGTACAGCTTAAAAGCGTTTTATACGGCACTAACGTTGGTCGATCTACCGATTTCGATATTTTGTTGTTTCGTTTTCTCACTAATAGTATATTTCATTTCGTCACAACCTTTAGAAGTCTCACGGTTTTTTATGTTCTTCGCCATTAGCTTGCTAGTGGCTTTTATTGGTCAAGGAACCGGCCTAATGATCGGAGCAGTATTTGACGTAGTCGTAAGTATTTAACGAATTGATTACTGTAGCATATAAAAAATTGGGTAACTTGGCGATGGTCAGTTCGTTAAAATACCTGTTTAATATTCATATTTTAGAACGGAACGTTCATAGGACCAACTTTATCCGTGCCGTTAATGATGTTCGCTGGATTCGGCGTTTCGTTACGCGACATTCCAATTTATCTCAAATGGGGTACATACGTCAGTTTTCTGCGATACGGACTTGAAGGGTATCGTTCATTTTTCTATTCTTATTCGCTTGAAAAATGTTCTTAAATATTTTCAACGCTACATTGATTGGTTTTATGAATTCCAGATTCATAAGCGCCTTATACGGATTCGGGCGACCAGTGTTACCTTGCACCGCGGACAACATCCTATATTGTCATTACAGGTACCCCTCAAAATTTCTTTCCGATATTGCTATGGACGCCGATCAATTTTGGAATGATATCGCGGCACTTGTTACGATACTTATCTTTACGCGATGTGCCGCTTATCTTCTTCTAAGATGGAAGATTGTATCCCTGCGATAAACCGAACGACTGCATTCCTCGAGATTCTTGTTTCGTTTTTCATGAACGATAAAAAATTGTGTAATTATTATTGACCGTTCAAAACGGTTCGAAAGAGACACAGAATTGCAATGTTCAAGTTTTAAAATGAGGCGCTCGACGAAGTAATGTTCCCAGTCGATACGATCAAGAATCTTCTACTTCGAAGTTCCAACGACATCTATGTCTTCACGTCAATGCAACTTGTTATACGTATAATTAATTGTTGAAAGAACCGTTCCTTCAGTAAATTCTATCACAAATACGTATGCCCAGTGAAACTTTCCGAAACGATATTTTCGGAAATCAAACGTGATATTTGGAAATTGCTCAACGAACGTCAATTATCAATGCATCATGACCTTATTCTTTATCTGTAAGTACGTAGAATCAAGAATTTACTTAGGAAGAAACTGTGGTATCCAGATGCACAATACAGACGTTTATGCGCATAAGTATTGTACAGGCTTAACCGTGTATAATTTATGATGTCACAAATATTTTTTACACTTTTCCTATTTGTAATTAATCTGGTAAGCATCAAGCCATTATTTTATAATATATTTAAAAAAATAGGTGGATAATTAGTCCAGACTACGCGAGTTTCTGGCTTCTTTGGCATTGAGACTAATTAATATTTACGGAAATACTTTGGACTCGCGATTCTGGTAATCGAACACGCGTTTATCATATTTATGATAACCCCTAGCTATCATCACGGGTTCATCATACTTCGAACAATGGAAATTTCATTAACTTGCTAGGGGTGTGTCTGAAAATTCGGGTCGGGCTCGGCCAATTCAAAATTGATCCCGAGTTGATACGCTGATCCTATGATGACGGTAACTGAATTTTATCTGCTGATCAAATTTTTTAGAAAAGGCTCGGGTGTACGAATTTTTTAGTACCTGCACACCCTTATCATTTGCACATTATTGCAGTAAGAAGATATGCGTAAATCTTTATTTCGTTTGATTATTGGTGAAAGCACACTGCCGTAATTGGACGTGTTACGTAAATAAGTGATATACATATAGTTATTTATAAATTTCTATGCGAGACGAGGAAATATTTGTAAATATGTACTTTTTTATAGCAATAATGTATATTTTTTTAAATAAAAATGATGTTCGTTTTTTATGTCTTCAATTATTATCTTATTATGTTTCGGGCCGGAATAATACCAATTCGACCAGTTTGCCCTGTTTCGGTCCGTTTGACCCGTTTTAAACCGTTTTTAGGTAGTCACATAATAAGTGCAACTGTTTTTTACTGTTATTTGTAGAATTTTATTTATTCTCTCTGTCTATAAATTTTATTTGAGGCAATGATAATTACAGAGCAGTCTCAGTTCTATGGGGAGGTACTCCGCAGTGCGGACTGCCGTAGCAAAAGGGTTAATTATTATATAAGCGTTATATTTGTAAAAATGTATAAATATTTTATCTTTTGGCTATATATGCTTTCCATTTAAGTACCAGGTACGTGGAAATCTGTAAACATGTTATCCATATACATAAAGCTAACACAGTCGTGTAATAAGGAATCGTGGGCATGTCCATAGATTCCAAGATTTGTTTAGGTGAACGTAAATGGCAGTAGTCTTCGTGACATTGCAATTTCTCCCTGTCTCCATCGTAAATTGCCTGCAGAATACCTTCGAACGCATACCTACGGCAATAAAATTTAAAAGAATTTCCTTTGTTTCATTTATAAAAGAAATATGCATGTACCTAAAGAAACTAATGGAGCACAGAGGTCGAAGGAATGGCGTCACTTCGCTGAATTTCAGAAAGAATCCGGCGAACAGTATTATCGGCATATTGACCGCGGGAATCAGGAAAACTCCTAACTGAAAGTACCAATAGGCTTCGTCAGATTCTACTCAATGCCGTCTTTAATCATTTGAATTCGTCATGAGTTTAGTCGATATGCTGATGCGTTGCATAAGACGTTTTCAATGCAACTAGCATTATGATTCTACGCCGATCAACATATGCAACGCGTTTTGACTTTGTTTTTATTACGTGTGTATTGAATGCCACGCCGACGAGCATTCCCGATGATTGTCCAAGGATCGTCGTTAAAACGCAAATCAGCCAAGTACGTAGAAACCTGTCGCACTCCATCGGTTGACCAGTCATGCAATACGTGATAAGGATGAATACCGAGGGTGCAAGAATCTGTGAAAAAAGATCTTTAAAAAAACAACATAATAAACTTCAATTATCGTTCATCAGTATAAACACCTACTTGCAATGGCAAGTCCGATATAATTTTTACAGAGAAGTAGGATCTCAAGCGGTACCAGTTGTTTAAGTATTCTCGTAAGAAAACGGCAGCTTCTGTCGGAACTGAGAACAAATCGATTATTTACGATAATATAGATTTTTCTACGATTAATCTTCTTATAGACTCTCAACAGTTTAGACTTTGAATGCCAACAAAGCGCTGACTTACACATTTGCACAGCCGGCATGGAATTCGAAAAATACAAGAACAGTAGAACGAAAAATATACAAGCTATGTTGCTGTTAATTCGATTAGCATTCGTTCCAGAATCGTAAAACACTACACCTAGTAGAAAAGCTACTACCACGTGTGCAGCAAATCTCAGCTTTGTCAAAGTCTGCAAGCAAATTAAAAACGAAGCAAAGTCTGATTTGATCGAATCAAAGTCTTGAATTACTCACATTGTCCCGTTTGATAGTAATGAATGCTCTCATTAACAAAACCTTCTGTTCTTCCCAGATGGACGACGACTTCGACTTCGTGTTAAAATTATCCAATTTTGATACAACTTCTGTTCCTAAAATAATACGTTATACTTTCATGTTCGATATAAAGATTATTGCAAGTTAAAACATGCGTACCTATGTTAGAATGCCGAAACTGCGTTTTCCAATTCGAATATCTGGCACGACTAATTTTGTACAAATTTATCAGGTCTCCTCCCCTTTCTCCTGTCACCACTTCCAAGACTGAAATACAGAATTTATAATCACTTTAAATATCATACTTTAATAAACGAGAGATTGATATTGATTTACCAAACTCGGATAAATTGTAAAATCGCGGGCACACGTAGCCCGCATCCTTGAAGGTATTATAAACGTCGTCCCAAGCCCCGCAATAATACGACGTTCCCTTGTGTATAATTAACAAATCGTCGAATTGCGATATCATGCGACTGCTGGGTTGATGAATTGCACAAGCAACAGTGCACCCGCCTCTCGCTATTTTATGCAGCAATCCAATTACCTATTCGGGGTATATCATCATATTCTAGATCTATCCTCTTCCTTAGAATTTATGCAAAGTAACAAGTGAGAATTTGTTAATCATTGTTATGGACCTGATTCGACGACGCACTGTCGAGGCCACTGGTCGGCTCATCGAGCAACAAAACGGACGGTCTCGTAACTATTTCAATGCCGATCGACAATCTTTTCCGTTCTCCACCGCTTAAATTCTCTACCAAAGTACCCAAGCAGTTTGTCAAATTTAAATTCTCCGCTATCTCTGATACCTGAAGAAATAAGAAATTTCTTTTATTCAGTTCGTTCCTTGAGCCTTTAATTTTTTTTATTTCCACTTCTCGCAAAATTTGAATCATCCATTTCATGATTTCATCCTTACTCGCACAATGTTAGTTGAAACTTTGAACCGCGCGTTATCTAAATGTATAATCTAATTTTGCGTTGTGGCAAGCGATTACTTTATGTTATTGTCTCTCAACGATTTGATGTAGCGAATTTACATGTCGAACGTACGATGAAGGAGAAGGCGCGAGGTTCACGGGCGCCTTGAACTTTTAAACGCGTCGCAATGTGCAGCGTTTCACGGACAGTGAGCAGAGGCGAGAGCTCGAACTCTTGCGGTAGGAAACAAGTTTTCTTCCGAAATACATTGCGGTTCCATTCCTTCCCGTTAACAGTGATCGTGCCTTTGACGTTATTCGTCTTCAAGGTGGATACAATTCGAAGCAGCGTGGTTTTTCCGGCACCGGAAGGACCGACGATCACCGTCAATCTCTCAGGACGAAAACATCCTGTCACGTTCTCTAATACTCTTTTCGACTTTGCTGTAAAAATACCAAGATTCGAGACCAGACGAAAATCTGAATTATGAATGAAATCACAACACAACGTGTATGCCCTCAATCTTATCTAACACCTATCAACTTCGACCTAAATATTCTGCAAGCGTTATTTTCAATACCAGTACGGTATTACATTCATATGATCAATCCGATCACGTTATCGCCAATCATAAGTCAAAGTCAATTTTTATTGACAGCTTGTACGCTACGCAAATAATCTACGGAGATAAATGAAACAACTTGTTACGAAATATTATTCGAATGCAACAAGTACATACTATCAAATTTTATCAAAATCAAGAGTCTTTCTTCTTTCTTTGTTTTTCATTTGATTTTTCAATAAATCGATACTGTATTGTTTGATCTATATCGACGTTTTATCTCAAGAAATACTTCAAAACTGTTCTGTTGCTTCTATAAAATACAAGTGGAAGCGCAGATGAAAGTGCGTTCACTCACCTTTAGTGGGCGAGACGGTGTACGAGAGATCGTCGAACTCAACGTGCATCCTGGTAATCGCTTCGACGTCTCCGTTAAAAAAATCCTGATTCTCCCTTAATCGAATCGTGCACTCATCTTCATCGGTTCTCACAGCTGGAACGACAATAGCGTCGTCGTTGCGGTACGCGTCCATATCAAATTTCAACGCTCACCGCCTCTTAACTACTTAAACCAATCGTCGAGGTAAACCACTGGAATTTACTCTACGAGACTAAGCATTTATCTTCGCTGCACTACGTTATCACACACGCAGCCCATATAGTCATCAGAAGTTTGCACTTCGGCATAATCTACTGACTTACAGAATTTTCTCTACTAACTTCCTGTCAAGAATACACGCTGTCAACATTGCACTTAAAACGTCGTCACGTTTTCAGAAAATTAAAATTCCGGAATGTTTTAAAAGGTAAAATTATCAAAAATAGATGCATTGATCTATGGATCAATCGATACACTGTGAGACAGTGTCAATATTTTTTATGTTTCGCGCACTACAAAAGCACTCTTTCGATAAAAAGTCAAAATACACATTATTCACTGTATAAACAGATTTCAACGATAGCGTTCAGTTAATTAATGATAACTCGTGATTTCTATGTTATTTTGTTCTTCGTTTATTCGTATTCGTATATCTTTGGACGAGATAGAAGTATTTTCAACACGCGCTTTGCTTGCTTACTACTGCGATGTGAACGAATTCGCCGTTCGCGGCAGACGATTGCCGTTTAACTGGCCGATGTAGTGACGTTATAACTTTCTCGCTGCGCACAATATCGTATCTGTTCGCGTTCGGCCTTGAATGGAAAAGTTAGTTCAGTTGAGTATTTCATCTTTTGCAAGAATTAATTACTCGCTACATGTGCATTTGAAATGCACTTAGAAATCTAAAAGAAGGGAACGTCAGATAACAATAATTGTTTTTTTTTAAGAAGGTGTATACTTTCACGTCCTATAAGTAGCGGTGAGCGCTCTCCGTATGGAACACATCGTCGGAGCAGTGCACCGCATCGACAAAAAATACAAAAAATCTCACCCGCTCCAACATAACTGGACTTCCTGCCCGGATACTTATCACTAGGACCTACGGGCAGGAGTCAGATTTTAGACTCTAAGGCGTTTTTCCACTACCGATATGTGTTGGTGCCATTTCTCTTTCTCGCTTCTTGATGCGGAGGATCGTCTCCACGTAGGAGGCGATTTTTAATTTGTTAGGAGGGATCGTTATGATGGAAATAGAAGTAACATGCTTACACTCAACAGCATTGGAATTTATTTTCATCAACGCTGAACAATATTCAGTTGTACATATTCATTGGGAATAAAAATCACATATAAAATTTAAACATCGCGTGACTTAGAAATGATCTAACAACAACTCACGTATTTGGTTTTTTGATGTTTCATTTCTTGCATTGTCTAATGCTAGATTTTTAATAAGCAAGAAACGTGTTAATTTCTTTAATAACAGATTGTTGTATAACACGTTTTCTTCCTTCATTAATACCTTTACATATCCCGATTTATAAAGATAGATGTACGAAACTGCATTTCATTAGACTTTAATAGATGATATGTATTTATGCACATCGCGTTTCATGTCACGTAATTTATACAAAACATCCGCGCAGTTATCGTTGGGAACGAAACGCAGCATCGGAAGGATATCATCAATACCATAATCTCGTGATGACGGCATCATTATTTCTATACAAATGAAGCATTATTCATTTAATAAAATGTCAATAAATGCATATATAATTTCATTATTCTTTCTTTATAGTAAACACTCTGTACAAAAGAATTGTTTCCTTTTACTTTTGCAGAATGTTTTAGAAGTCAGTCTTCAATAATGATTCATTTTGTACTGTTCTATTTACACTGAACACAGCACGAATAGAATAAAAATGTTTCCGTTTAGAATCTCACTCATGATTCCGAATTTCTTCTTTCTTTATACACGTTTCTCCAGCCTCAATTTGAGTAATGTGTACGTTCCAATGTCCAACATTATATACAGACAGAGTAACACGACTAAACAGAACCAGTAATTAGCCTGTTTCATGTCGACGGCGTTTAACAATGTCTCTGGTATAGCGAAATGGCAATAAACGTCTGAGCATGAAAGCTTTGGTCTGTCGTAACTAGAATTATAAGATCTCGCGTTATTACTAGAACTTCACTTATATTAATCTGCCCAATCAATTATTCTGTGCATATTTACCCGTAAATAGCGATCATCACACCCTCGAAACCATACTTAAGAAAAGACAAATGGAACAGCCATCGTAAGTACGGATGAGCGTCTCTGAATTGTACGAAGAATCCACTAAATATTAAGAACGGGAGGATCACGAACGGTCCAAATATCATACCGTGCTAAAACGGGAGAAACGAAATAAAACAATCACACAATCGTTTTGATGTATCTTCAGACGAACCTGGATTTTCATTCCAGTTCCAACCAGAAGGCCGAACATTTGTGCCACCATGCTGATCGCGAAACACATTAAGGTATAGAGACAAAATCGATGGAGTTCCAAGAGTTGATCGCTCATGTAATATACGATGAGAATGTACGACGAAATAGCTGTGAACTGAATGGGAATGTCGGCCAACTTATTGGCGAGATAGAACGAGTGTAACTTATACCAGCGATTGAAGTGCTCCCGCATGATCACCGGTAACTCCGAGGGAACTGCATCATTATAAATTCTAATGTTATTACGTGCACTTGATCTCGTGAACAGCACGTTAATTTAAGTAATTTCGACTTACATGTTGTCACCGTTGCACTAAATGCGCTGAACATGAGGAACATTATATTAAAAAATAGAAGGTTGAAGTTATCCAACACGTACACAGCGTCCTGGCCAACTTTGAAGTAGATCACGCCGACGAGCAGGGCGATTACAAAATGCATCGAAAGTCTTGTAAACGTTAATACCTGGGGATAAAATTGTATGAAACGAATTCGATGTCGGAGATATTAAAAAATATTAATTTTATAATATTGTAAATATATCCGTTACACCTTGCGCAAACCACTGAAATATCATGCTCTGAACAAGGTCAACTATCCCTGCGGCCGCACTACCAGTTGCTGAGCACAGCTTCTTCACGTATCGCATTTCTTTACAAACATTACACAAGTTTTACCTGTTCATCGACGTGCTTCCAGTAATCGAATATAATTCACGGGAATAACTCCTATTTGATATTCGAGCCAAATAAAAACAATACAAGTCAGAATAGGAACGTTACGGAGCATCTTTTCGAAGGTGCTATTACTTAATAAATGTCGTGCTTCAATAATTTACTATCCCGCTTTATCAATATTTCATATTTCCGTATCCGATACAGTCCGGCTAGCTAGGCATCTATTTTTATTCATGCAGAACGTGTCGATACACACATGTAACGAGTATAATATATACAAGAATCACATAAATCTGTTAATACTATTCCATTAATTCTTACGAGCAAACATTTTGCCCTCTATATCAAAGTAAAGCGATTTTACACCTGAATATATGATTCAACTTAATGCGAGAACAAGTTGTATTTACATTATGATCGAGATTTTCAGAAACAAGCTCTCCATTACCTTATCCCTGGAGAGCCTGATAGCGTTCCTTTTAAGGAGTAT
Organism: Ceratina calcarata; assembly: GCF_001652005.2. Lineage (NCBI taxonomy): Eukaryota > Metazoa > Arthropoda > Insecta > Hymenoptera > Apidae > Ceratina > Ceratina calcarata. Next base: position 364,248 of record NW_017176396.1, on the reverse strand, counting down.
GACTAGTTGTTTCCAAAAATTGGTGGCATAGTCAGCGGTCTTCTCGCGTCTACCGCTCACGTTCTGTATCTCCATCGGAAAACGTTGCCGGAGCGCCTGAAACGATGCCGTCACGTTCAAAGCGATCACTTCCTCTTGGCAATTGACGGCGGTTACATTGCTTGTCGACCTCCATGAGTTATTTTTCCCATTCTCGATGGCAACGACCATCTCCGGTACGTGTTTGCCGTAATCTCCGTTGCAGATTTCCAACACTGTTAAAGAAAGAATCTCTTTTTCTTTATTCGAGCGCGATACCGACTCCTTAAATTACACCGCTTCATTCACAGACATCGTTATAAATTATCAACGGAAGTGACACGGATGTTTAAGAACGGCCAATTTCCATTTACTTACGAGCAGTTACTTACAATAGTCTGCGGGATTATAGTGTGTCGGACACTGCAGGCCGAGGCTGCTCAAATAAGGCACTAAATTCTGCGTGCTACCGTTGTAGACACAACTTCCGTCCGCCACCACATAAAGGTGATCGACCATATTCAAGAGCGACGCGCTAGGCTGATGAATAGAGCAAATCACTGTTTGCCCCGCCTTTGCCAGTTGCTTCAGCAACGTTATACAGTACTTCGAAGTGACGCTGTCCAGTCCGCTATAACAAGCATCCAATTATATCATAGTAATTGTTATATCTTCTTTTTACTAAGAGATTATTTATGTTGGGGTTGTTGGACGAAGCGTTGAATAGATACCTAGTTGGCTCGTCGAGGAGCAGAATCGGAGGACTGTTTATTAATTCTAATGCAATAGCCAGCCTTTTCCTTTCTCCGCCGCTGAGCTTCCCCGTGAGCGTGTGCCGCGATGTGTCAAGATTCATCGTGATTAAGAGATGATCGATCTGAAATCGTACACGGCTGGTGTATCGAAAAACACGAAATTAAATTGATCGTAAGAAATAAAAAGCTATTCTCCATTGACCTTGAGTACCCACTTAACTACGATTGAGCTATAGTCAATACAAGCCACTTTAACAAGTAATTTTTCAATTATTTTGAGCGTTGTGGGTTAGCACAAATAACTCCCGAGCTACTTACAGAATAATAGCGTAGAAACAATGTAAGTTAAACAGCTAATAACAAAATTATTTGTACCTTCTGTTTTTTTTCTCTGTGACTCATGGTAAGTTTCAATTCAGCAGCGACGTTCATAGCTTCTTGAACGGTTAACAGCGGCTGCAAATTATCGTTTTGCATTATATACGCGGACAGCTGTCGAAATTCATTGAGATTCCTAGCTTTCGAATTGACCATTATATTCCCGGTTACACCAGCCGTTCTGAAAAACAAATCATATTCATCCTCATTGTTCTAATTCTCGTTAGTAGGTATTTAGTCTAGTTAGCTAGATTTATTTAGAAGACACAACCATTTTATCTCTGTAACGAAAACTATCGAGAAACGTGCATAGGCAAATGTGCTCATTTGCTCTGATTACTTGAACGCACTTGCAAGTGGCCCGATAAACCACAATGGTTAATTTAGAGCGCGTTCAATCAACCTACTTAAGATATTGCACAAAGTAGAGAATCACCTAAGATATCCCATACTGTGCAGAATGGTTTATCAGATACGATTTTTTTTTTTAATTAACTAGATTAGAAGAGAAAAATATTCGATAATAACAGTGAATTAAAAATAAGTTGGCAAGATATTCGCACCGTTTTTAATTTTTTATTAATTGAAGAAACAAAGTAAATGCGCTGAACTATTCGAGGAAATTAGCTACGTATAAAACGGAATGTAATTGCACGCAATGAGAGTTGCTGCGAATAGCGTTTATCATTCATTTATAATTTAAAACATTTCTCTGGTCATGCAGGTTTATCGGCGATAACTATATTTTCACCAGCGAACGTCGCAATTATTGCACTCTGATGTCCGCGCAATGGAAATGCAGGCTGTCCGTTTAGTTTAATCGAACAGTGAAAAAGAATACCGTAATCACATTTTGATTGCTACAGTCACACCATTTTCGCAAACAACTTCCACGAAAACTTTATCCAATTTAATTAATACCATATGTACTTAGAATAAATAATATGTGATGAACAGTAATAATATTTATTTATTTCGTAATTAGATAATTTGAAATACAGGGATTAACAGTGCAATTACAATTAGTGAGATAAGGTACACCTGTTTGAAACCTGGACGCGTATCGACGCATGGATTTCTTATCCAAGCCCTCTTCTAATCTCATTTGTTCAGCTGCCACATTTATACAACTTGCGAGCCGTTTGATTACGTTATTTCGGAACGTCTTACAAAGTAAGGTTTAAAACCATTTTCATCGGAACTTTATCATTCAAGATTCCAATTTTGTCGAACGTTATCTTCGATTGCTAATACTTGAGTTTAGGATCGCGGCAAGATCACTATAGGTCAAAGATATACGATATTTCCAGTAATCATAAGTTCAAAACTCGAATTCTCACAATTTATAATTACATGCTGTCAATCGAATTAACAAAATAAAATAATAGCGAGCTAATCTAACATGGCTTATGCACTGGTGTCTCTAAACATTTAGAATGAATTGTTCAATGTACAATACGAACAGTTTAATTGTATAACTAGTAGATAGAGAATGATAACGTGATGTAAGTAAAAACTAGTATATCTACTAACGTGAAACCAGCTAGAACATCCATTAACGTGGATTTTCCAGCACCGGACAGTCCCATAATTGCCGAGAGTTCGCCGGGTCTGAATTCGCCGCTGATATTTTTTAGTAGTTCGGTCTTTTCTGAAACAGATGACCGCGTCAACGCTTTCCACATGGTCTATTAAGGATGTATTGGCTATACAGTCAATCCCAAAAGTTTATGCACTTTAGAAACGCATTTTTTAAAAAGAAATCAGACGTCGAAAGAACATTGCTAATANTATACAATTTTCCCGTAGATTCAACGGTTTAGGAGTAATTAAGGAAAAATGAAATTTTTTGCCAAAAGTTCGCCGTTTCGACGCTGGGATGGTCGGATTTTGTCAACATCAATAAAATGCCAAATAATCATACGTAACTCGTTAAATATCGAAGTTAGAAGGAAAACAACTTTTATTTGAAGCATTTTTCGCAATTTTGAAAAAAAAAATTTTCGTCAGCGTCAATACTTAATTGGATATTTCCTTCTATACTTTTTAGCACGTAGCTATTTATTATTAGCATTATTCTTCCGACGTCTGATTTCTTTTTAATTATAGGAAATGCGTTTTTCTAAGGTACATAAACTTTTGGGATTGACTGTATAGCCAATACATCCTTAAATGATAGCTAAACAACATTTATCTCCAAATAAAAAAATTCATGAGTCATTTTATGAGCGAAAGCTGAACTGCCAGAAGCAGTTTACGTATTCTCGACTTTCGTTTTAAACTACACCTTCGATTTGCGCGTTTATGTTTATAGTATATGAAGCTAGCTTATAGTTTTCAACACCCTACGTCTGGGATTTGCTCTCATCCCCAAAGGCTTCAAAAAGGGGATTGTAGCTGAAGGGAAGAGGATCCGTGTTCCGAAGGAGGGAGAAAATTAAAGCGAAACATTTAAAGGGAAACTAACGAGAAACAGGAATGTTTGCTATGAGTTTACTTTATTGTAAAACATCCAAGAGAAACAATTAGAGAAAGATAGTACAATTAGATTCCGTCAAATACGATCTGCAATAGGCTGGAACTCGTAGTTTTATAATTTACTTAAATATTACTACACGCTCCATACTTTCACTTTGCGATACCGGTGCGTTCGCCTTGCATTGCTTGAAAACATTGAAATCGTTCACTTCATAAAATTTTAACAGAGAAGTTAAATCTCTCGCGTAAAGAAGAGATACGATCAAAACAGAATTTAATGAAAAATCAGATAATTATGCATGAATCATCGATGACATTGACAACCGTAAATACCAATTCGATTCACGTTAACTCGCGTGTCTCTTTGAAAACGATAAAAATTACATATTTTTTACGTATAATTAATCGTCCAGTTAATAATTAAGGTACGTGAGCAATTGATAGCTGGCCACTACCGTCCTGTGTTTGTTTGATCATACGATCTGCATCATATCGCGTTTCAATGCTTACGAAACAGAAGCTTAGTCAAATGTACAAATAAATTAAAGCTACCGGATATAAAGTGAGGAGCATAATGATTAGCAGTCATGGGAGAAAGAACAAACACCAAAGGAAATAATTATGCATCGCTCTATAAGAGGGTACAGCGCGTTTGATAAAAAATTCTCTGTGTGCAAAGAAGGTAAAGAGCACCATTAGGATAAGAGAGAAGATGCGCTTCTTGTTGACTATCTCACAAAGGCCTTATTGAATTTGTCAGGGACGTCTCCAGTCTCCGCGCCGTTATAGTTTTTAAAGACAGTATTGAAGATGTTTGTTCCCTAGTCGCAGTGACACTGCCCCGTCGTCTTCTGTACTTATTAACCGTTTCAGGGTTAATAAACTCATACGGATGGTGTACACGTGCGTACTCATACAGAAGCACACAGACAACTGGGAAGGGTTCGATTGTGCACACGGTCTATATTTATATTTTCAAGCAAATTCTTAGACATTCAGATAAGCAGGACTTTTATCGTATTCATAATCACTGTTCCACAGAGCAGTCCCTATATTAAGAAAAAACGAATGCTGCCACATTTTTCGTTTTTTTTTTCGGTCAGACTATTTTAAAGAGCATTGTTCCGCTACCGAGGTCCACGAGCTCAAAATAAACCCAGTTATCGCGTCAATAAATGCAAGCTTGTACAACTAAGCGTCAGTATATACTCCTGGCTAATAAATAAAGTTGCCTATCGAACGGATTGAATACATACTGCGATAAGGAATTCGGATAAGGCTCTTGGTAAATGGAATCTCCAAAAATATGTATCTCGTTTCAAGTATGCCTATATTTCGTTTACTGATAGCGAAATTCCTTACGAAAGTCGCGTACTCGTTACACGAGAAAGTTACTCAATCGCGGCCATCGTAACGAATGCCTTTTACGTGAAAAACTTACTTCTGGATAGAATGAACGGTCTGGCACTGTACGAGATATCCTCGAAGACTAGAAATACCGAATTATTGATATCCACTAGATCATCCAACTTCTTTGTACTGGTCGGTGCATTATCTGTATTGGACATGGCGTTTCTCAGCTGCTGTTGCATCTCGATGAGTACCTTCGTGCCCATTTTCTTCTGTGATCGATCCTTCAATTTCTCACATTCGACTTTTCACTTTCTCAACGCTTTCTCTTGATTTTCTTAATGGTCGACTCCGTTTATCAGCACTAGACATAATGAAACGCATGTGAATGCTCGATACACGCGACGCACATATAGGAGCGGTGGTACATAAACGCCCGTACAAACTGGTTAACGCGATCTACAGTAATTATATTTACAAACTTTCATATGTATGAAGCAATGAGATCATCCTAAATGTAGAAGCATCATCCATTCAATATCGCGTTTTAATTGCAGCTTTGTCAACGTCATCATTATCGATACTGATAGTACGCGTGAAGCAAGATTGACACTGTTTTACTGTAATATCAATGTATCGACTATTTGCATTCCACGGTAATTTGAATTGTAAATAGGAAACTGTGTCACGTGTATGAACACGTATAAGTTACACAGAAAATAGAGGACGTTTCAAACGAAAACTTTCGGTGTCACTGTTTTACAAAGCATGCAAATGTAAGTGTCTGGGAATGCGTGCCAAAATTTTAAATCTAAAGACCTCTTTAGACATCCGCGTCGCTAGTTTGTTTCTATTATCAGCCTTTGGCGCGCTATTATAGTGAATAGCACCGCGTATCTTGCGATAGCGGAGAAACTCAAAATTTCTAACAAGTGGCACGTGTTCTGACAATCTTCCAATTTAGAATAGTTAGATGTCTATTTAAATATGCAGAACAGATATATATATCTATATATATGTTTTTCTTTTTTTCTCGATGGCGAACACTGGACGTACATTCACATTTCTTAACAATGAAAATTCACGGAATTTGTTTGTAATCCTTCAAAAGGCACATACCGATTCACAAGTTGGTTTCAATAAACATCGAACACTTGGCAAATTATGAGAACGTTGCCTTTAATCGCTAGACGTCGTCTTATCTGCACTATATGGCACGGTTGCTGGCGTTCCGTCGAAGGCGACGCGTCGTCATGAACTGCATACAAAGTTCACGCTCCACGACCGACGAGAGGCCAACAACACAAATCCAAAAAGCACGGAACTTGTCTCCGACAGACTTCTTGCTCGCGCGTGGAGGCGTGTTACCATACTGCGACCCGCGGACTCCGCAACGGCGAGACAAAAGCTCCTATCTCTCCCACTCTCTTGGTTTAATAAACGCACGCTTAGACTGCGGCATAAGTATGCGGAATTTTACTTGATCGAATTGTCTACACCGTTTAATTATTGATTAAGCAATGCTCTTATTTATCGATTCGGTTTTTAAATAAAAAAGATATTGACACTAGAATTGTCCCCTATCGTTATTTTTGTCTACGAATCACATGCGCAAGCAACACTCCCGAGGAAGATTTACTACATGTGTTTCTCATATTAATTACGATTTTGTCATCATTTATGATTTAATATTGTTCGTGATATCACGAAAAATAATCTGTCTAAAGAATGTGACCTTCGAAACGTAATCGATTATTCCTAGGCGCATATTACTGGGAAGAAATTGTCTATGCACTAGAAGACAGATCATATTTAGAGAAGATAAGCATTGTTTAAGAAAAGATTATGTGCACAAATTTACTTAAAAATGGACTTATTTCTTTCTCAAGTCAAATCGTCCATTCTCTGATTTATAGGGTGATAAGAAATGATTGATACGTAATTTTTACTAAGAAAATGATAATACAAGAATTTGTAGATGTAACAATCGTTAAGAGGATTTATTGACAAATAATTGGTGAGTATATGGCATATATCCTTGATATAATTATATGTAATTTTTTAAAAACGTTTGAACGTGACTAGTGCTGGCGGGCTAAAGATTAACAGCTTCATTAGCTTCAATTAGCGAGGAAGAATAATGTGTATACCTTCGTACACAGAGAAAATGCTAGGAAAGACGAAGAATTTATATTTGTATCTGAAAATCGTTTATCGAGTGCTATCAATCATATAAAACATATCTACCTGTTTAACAAGCCGATCGGTGATAAACAACAGGTGTGCAGTCTAAATCGCGGAAAAAGCAATTAAAAAAAGTTACTCTTTTATCGCGCATTTTTCTTTTTTCCTTTCAAGCATGTTTTATCTTTGTGAAATCATATTATCTCCTATGTGTCACTATACGAAATTAGCCGTTATTGCTCTCAAATTGTGAAATGCTTAACACTAAAAAGACTGCATATTGACAAAAATTTAAAGAAGAAAGTGCACTGATTATCAACGAACTTGCAGCTTATTCACGATCGATGTACAGTTCACCTCGAACGCTAAACTACGAATGCGCCTTCGATTAGACTTCTTTTCACGCTTTGTACCTCATTGAAAGTTCATTCGCGTCCACTTAAAATACTGATGCATCAGCTGATACTAACACCTGGGCTACCTTAATTGTACTCTATGTTTTGTCGGCCTGAGATTGAATTTTATCTCTGTCTCACGTGCCTCAGCGTTCTCGAGAAAAATTAATGCCTCAAGAACTCGTTGGAGGGTTAATGACAAACGTAGAGTTGATGTGTTTCTTTAATTCAATTATTTAATATTTAAATGAACAAAGTATACTTAGTTGCTTGATGCGTGCTGTTGCTCAGAGGATCAAGCTGTAAGCTGTAATTGTCTTCTTCCTGTTTCCAAAAATTGAGCCTCGTGGGAAACAAAGAATTGTCGTAAGCAGTGGGGGTGTGGTAAGGAATATAAAGAAGGGAAGAAAGTTCGTTTTTCAATTGATAGTGACGTTTAAAGATTTGGTAAAAATTGGTGATAAAAGTAGTAGAGGTATTTGTCATAAACATAAAGAAGTGGAGGTGATTCGGAGTTTTCCCAGGGTCTTTTGAAATCGATATACTGTCCTTTGGGTTCTGCAGGTATGTGAGGTCCGTAAGGGATAACTACAACAAATACCTGTGTTTTATGGTAGGGCCTTCCTAATCGCTTGCCGAAGGTTGTCAGGGCTTACGAGGCAACACTCTACATTGCAATTCTAATCAGCGACACATTTCTTTGTCTGCGAATACGTGAGTCTCATTTTTTAAGATTCTTGAGCCTTATCTTTGCATCATCGATGCAATGATGCAAACGCGATTACGACGAATATAGAGTAACTCAAGCACTTGTAATTAAACACAAGTACATAGTACAATTAATTTGAAATATGCAGCTTTTATTGTGACTCGAGACAATGACCATACTATTTGAGCGAACAAGTGCATTAGAAAATTTAGCGTTAGAGCATACAGTAATTGAAACAAAAATATTTGAAATGAATTTCTGCGAGGCTGTAATTATTAACAGTAAATCCCCTCGCTAAATAAAAAGTAGTGACCAAACCGGAAATAGGTTTGTACCGGAAATGTAACACTATGAAGGTGTTATCGTTGTGAGTCAAAATAATGCCTCACGGAAATCCATTAAGTATTTGATGTTTATTATTACTACATATATACGCGTAAAAAATTTCGAGGAAGCGTTTAAAAGTTACTACAGGCACTTGACAGATATATTAGTGCAAATATAAAGAAATAGGAAGTGAGTGTAGATGAGGAGTTGCAATGTCTAAATAGTCTAATAATAAATAATTCAGGTACAATTAAATATTAATGATCGGATAAAGAATAAAACTCTTTTTGTAGATTAATTCTAATTTTGTATCCTTCTACGAATAGATGAATNAATTATCTGTAAGAGCATTTGATATAATATTTCTGTAATAATCTTGACGAAATATTACGTACGTGACAAAATGCAAAAAGTCGAATTTAGCGCTGCGCACGCATGCGTATTTGTGAAGCGTCTCGGTCTCGAGCTATTCCACGCCATCTTTATTGCCATTGCTTTAGGAGACGCGCGGGGTGAAGCAATAGATGTGTCAAGTCGTAAGGTCCTCCACAATATTTAGATTAACATGGTGTTTATACAGGAAAGATGATTTATAACGTTTGATTTCAATGTAAGTAATAGGGTGGTGCGTCCGCGATTACGGTAAAATTGTGTGAACACGAATGGGTTTACTTTTGTCGGTCAATATCAGTGCACGAGCACGAGATTTCGTGATCGGTCATCCATTCTTTGTTGAGAATCCCGTGGAAGACCCAAGTACGCAGTGAAATCGTTCATCCTGATAGCCGATCCGTTCCACTGCAACATGCCATCTCGTTCCTCGAAAATGTATAGTGCCAGGCAAAGAAGTTTATTTTAGGAAACAGTTCTTGACAATAGACATCATCCATTTTGTTTATGCACCTCCGGCCCGTGTCGTCCTAAAAACATTGCGTACCTATTTTCATCATCCCGTTTTTTAGTGTTGTTGTTGTTTATTAAAATCAAATCTACGTTGAGCAGGTTCATATTGTTCTAATCACGATCGAAGTATCGTATCAGTGCATTATGAGTGCTTTTTCATTCATCAAATAATCATCGCGGTTGTTTCGGAATCGCGTGTTTTGATTCACGTTTCTGTGTCACGGTTTCACCTATATTATTAAATATTCATTTCCATGATTGTTGTACCTCATAAATTATTCATTTTAAACAGTGTGTCACTTATTTTACGAACGATTCTTTCTCTTGCACTATAAACAAAATTACTTCGAATAAATCGAGTGCTTTTCAAATAATCTCTTCTAGTATGAAGTCTAATGCATGTTTTTTCGTTGCAGGTGTGTATAATATAAATTAAAGAAAAATGGTCAGCACCACTTCGCGGGGTGTCCCCCGCATTCAAGTGTTTAGGCCCACGTATGAAGAGTTTAAGGATTTCAGCAAGTATGTGGAGTATATGGAAAGCAAAGGAGCGCATAAAGCTGGTTTAGCTAAAGTAATTCCACCACCTGAGTGGAATCCAAGGAAAAGAGGCTATGATTTAGATGACTTAAATCTAACAATTCCTGCACCGATTTGTCAAGTAGTAACTGGCAAACAGGGTCTTTATCAGCAGATCAATATACAAAAGAAATCAATGACTGTGAAGGAGTATAGTAAATTGGCTAATTCCGAACGATATAACACACCACGTCACTTCGACTACGAAGACTTGGAGAGAAAGTACTGGAAGAATATAACATATGTAGCACCTATATATGGAGCCGATGTTTCTGGTTCATTGACTGATCCCGAAGTGAAAGAATGGAACATTAATCATTTAGGGACGATACTTGATTATGTAAACAAAGATTATGGTATATCTATTGATGGTGTTAACACGGCATATCTTTACTTTGGAATGTGGAAGACTACGTTCGCCTGGCATACAGAGGACATGGATTTGTATTCGATAAATTATTTACATTTCGGGGCTCCGAAAACTTGGTACGCTATACCACCAGAGCATGGTAGAAGGTTAGAGAGACTAGCCAGTGGTTTCTTTCCATCGAGTTATCAAAATTGTCAAGCATTCTTACGTCACAAAATGTCTCTTATTTCTCCCCAAATACTGAGACAGTATTCTATTCCATGCAATAAAGTGAGTCTCAGCTCGTCAGAAACATGTTAATGTAACCAGAAGGACAAGTATAATTAATGTTTAATTCCCTTTTAGATAACTCAAGAAGCTGGAGAAATAATGATCACTTTCCCTTATGGATATCACGCTGGCTTTAATCATGGATTCAATTGCGCTGAATCCACCAACTTCGCTGCACCACGTTGGGTGGAATATGGTAAAAGAGCTACACATTGTACCTGCAGTAAAGATATGGTTAAAATATCTATGGACACTTTTGTAAAACGTTTTCAACCGGAGAGGTAAGAAAACGTAATATATTTCTTTTTTGTTGTCATTTTACAAGGATACATATGATGTTATTACGTGTTACAGGTATGAATTATGGTTACGTGGAGCAGACATTGGCCAGCATCCGGAAGATCCTAAACAGACAGCCGCACCTATGCCGTCGCAGATGGATCTTCTGTGTAGTAACAGCAATGGGCCTTTGCCGCAGAGTTATCTGAATGCTTCAAAAAATAAACGACACCGAATACATAAAAAGAAAAGTATAATGGCCACGAATCCGGACGTCGACATGGAAGATATTCCAGCGGATGTGAAGAAAGTGTTGCAAGATCTGGAATTGGAAGAAGTGGACGATCCGCCAGACGAGCAACAACTGGAATATTTGGAAGACATATGGTTGAAAGCAGGAGAAATGGGTAAAAATTCTTTTTAACAATATTTAAAATCGAAATGATAGTATCTTCGATCTTAAGAAATTTTCTCTATGTATCAAAATGAAAGTATTCTTAGTTATTTATATCAATTTTAAACAACTAACGAGTTGTATTTGATGCAGATGTGACCGAAGCTTCCGTATTTGATGAAGGATATAATCGCAAGAAGAGCCGGAAACGAAAAAGGAAGAACGACAAAGATAAACCGAGATCCAAGAAGGATTCCAACAGAAGTATTATGGATGATATTAGTAAGGTAAAGACTGAGGTAAAAATGGAACGGGATGACAGCCTTAACTACCTCTCTACGCTCTCGGAACAGAGCGCACAAATGGATGGCTACGATCAAGACAACGTGAATAATGTGATTTCGGGTAATAGGAGCACTGAAGGCGTAAGATTTGCAGAAGCATCTAACTTTCCGGAAACCACCGATAAACCAGTGAAGAAGAGGAAGAAGCATTCGAAATCAGAAGAACCAAAGAAGATAAAGACGAAAAACCTGAATAAGACTAAACGTAAACATTTGAACATGTCTATTTTCAACACTAACGAACCATTAGACGTGTCCGATGCCGATGTACAGCGGAAACTGATGGCAATGCCGAGTCTTAGTTCCCATAAATCTTCAATAGCTAAAGATACTAATATAATGGAAAATATAATGTTCGGGCGTGACATCACAGTAACTAGTATAGAGGAATCTCCTATCAAGGATAGAGCGGATAAGGACAGTGCTCAAGATTTAAATCTCGATTACAATAATACGACAGAAAAAAAATCCAATGGAGCAGTGAAGTCTACTGTTCCTAAACAAAACCCTCAGAAAAACATATCTTCTACGAGTCAAATCAAGTCTGTTAAAGTAAACAAAGCCGTTGAGTCCGAATGTATCGGCGAGAACTCAAAGGTCGTTAAGCAGGAAACGAAACCGAGCACTTACACTAGTTGTAAGAGTGTGGGAACGTTCATAAGTGAAATACCTTTACCTAATTACACGAAGAAAGATATTATAAAAGCTCCGAGATTGAATCTTTTAAAATCAGCGTACACTGTACCCGCGGCTGAAGTATCTGTAAAAGTGAATTCTGAAAAATCTGCGACTAAGGACAGCGATACTCGTAAACCACCGAACAGCGTGGTGGTGTTACCAAAGACTTGGCCTATCGCCAAACCACGGGAAACTAAAGTTCCTGGACCGAACATTATGTTTTTGAATTCGAGCTTCTCGAATCCGCCGATTCTTCAGAGAGAAATCTCGGTGCAGGTATCCGGGAATGAAACGAAGAATGTGGAAATCTCCAAACCCACGACGTCAGGTGCCATTCAGATACCTCAATTAGAAGGTCTCTTCGCGAAGACTTCAGTATTGGCGCAATCTTTGATGCAGCCTGCGACAAATACAAGCGGAATGAACAACGAGATGAAAAATCTCGGAAGGATGTCCATCACGGACACGTCGAAAATAAAGTTCTGGCAACCGTTGAGCGGGAACAGTAACTTCCTTTTCCTGAAAGATGTAAAAGACGACAGACAAGTGATTTCTACGATGAAACATTCAAACATGGCTGGAACCTCAGTAGCATCTCCGACGTTAAGCTTAGTGAAAAATAATAATAAGCTCTTATCTACGACTCCAAAGTGCACGAGCATTTTGTTAAATCAGCAACCAATGACGTTCGACTTCAAGAAGAAATGCGTACAAATCCCAATTCCTGCTCCGAATAAGATCGGTTCTAACATGAAGATGTTATCCAAATCACAGGAAAAATCGGTTTTGAAGAAGTTATCCAGCCCAAAAGAAGAAACTTGTAGTAGGAAACTAAAAGATATGAATACGACCATTGGTAATGTGAAAACCGTGTCGACGCGAGTAGACAATCCTCTTCACGCTGTACAATCCGGAAAAAGTTTATTAAACACCCCGAGAGTAGACGCTAATGAACAGTACACTAAGAATCATTCCACCATGGACATAAAAGAATCTCCCAACTCGCCTACACAGTCTCTTAATGTGGTCACAACGAATGACAAACCACAGGCTATGAATACGCAGAAGAGACCGGAGAATATATACGCCAACATGCCGGCGTTAAAACCCATCCAATTCATGAACTCGAGGCGAAAGTCAAAGGAAAAGAAGACGACAAGGAAAAAGGAATCCACGGAAATGAAAATACCAGCGATGACAGTGAACGTGGAGGAACCGAGCACGATCGCGTGTTCCGTAGACCAAACGCCTTCTGTATCGCATCGTATATCAATGGTACCTGGACATATATCGGATATGTTGTATCCGAGTGTTCCGAACAACGAATTATTGAAGGCATTCAACGATTATTGGAGTGCTCAAATTTCTCACTGTGCGATCTGCGCACCGTTTACATCCAGTTGCAATAGTCACGGCAGGCTGATGCCACCGGATTGGAAGTATTGTAAACCCACCGTTTTACCAGAAAGCTCGCCGATATGGGTAATTAATAAAAATTTACACACAATGAGCTCGACGAAACGCTTCGATCGATTAAATCGTCTATGGTAAACTTTATTGGAATATGTATTTTTCAGGTATCTGCAAATGTATTCGTTGCGAATTCAAAGGAGCAAGTCGTTGAACAGGAAAATGATAGGCTTTTACGTTGTAGAGAGTGTCACGTCACGGTACACGCTTCCTGTTACGGAATCACCGTATTACCTACGGATCTGCGAAATTGGGCTTGCGATAAATGCAAAGCTGGTAAAACGCAAGTGGTACGTATATCACGAAAAATAAATTTTACTCGATCTTCGCTTTCGTTCAACTTGTTTTAATCTGTTTCTATTTCTAGATGTGTTGTTTATGTCCAATGCGCGGTGGTGCTCTTAAGAGGACTAGCGATAGTAATTGGGCACACATATTATGCGCCCTTTTGTTACCGGGAGTGACGTTTAAGGATGCAGTAAATAAAGATCCCATCAACGTATTGACTATTAAACCGGATAACGTTAACCAACAATGTTGTTACTGTGGACAGAAGAACGGAGCGTGTTTAAAGTGCAATCAATGCAACAATTTGTTTCACCCATCATGTGGTCTCATTTCCGGCGCTAGGTTCACTATACCCGTATACAATTCACTTGAGCTTCAGGTAATTCAGACTTAATTAACCGAGATTAAGTGAATTAATTGAAATTAATGACACTAATAACGAGACTCGTCTCCTCAGGTTACGTGCGATGGCCACGATGACGGGAAAGAAAAGATACCAACGATTCGACAGGGAGAAATCGTTTGGGCGAAGCACCGTAATAAGCGGTATTACAAAGCCAAAGTGGATTCGATACACGATACCCTGTTTTACATGGTCACGTTTAGTGACGACAGTTTTAGTGAAGATTTATATCCGTCAGACATTACGGTAAGTTTATATACACATATTTTGTACCGTATTTTTTTGGAAAATATGCTTAATCAATTTTGCATTCTTTGCAGAATTATGAGGCTGGAAACCCACCGCAGCTGGGTGCTCCTGTTGTTGTAAAATGGACAGATGGAACTCTGTACGATGGTATCTTCGAAGGTACAAATCATCAAATTATGTATACTGTAAGTAATTCACGATTATTCTATCCTTCTATTATAATGATTGTTATAACTATAACTATAAATCGTGTAATTGTGTTTTAGGTAATTTTTGAAGATGGTTCACAGTTAGTATTGAAACGAAACGAGATTTATAGCCGACAAGAAGATATGCCAAAAAGAGTTCGTTCCCGATTGGTGAGTTTAGCGATAATTTAATTTTACTTTTGTGGACAGTTATCGACATAGGATACACTTATATTTTTTATATCCGTATATATACATATATATATTTAATGATTTTCACCTTTTTTTATTTCTGTCGTATTTTCTTACTTTTTATAATTTCCTCAGATTTCGGCTTAAGTTGATTTTCTTTGTTGTTTTCAATTGATTTCATTGAAGTCTGTCGCGACCGAAATGAAGCACCGGTATCATCTGTACGGCATGGAGGATGAATCGGAATCGCAAAGAAAGGTGAAACTGTCGAAGCATTGTGATTAAAAAAAAGTGCGAAAATAATTCATTGTAAATAATCGATAGAGACAAAATAATATTCGATCGCTGTACATAATATAACACGAAATAATAGTACCTTATGATTTTAGTCTTTCTTGAAATCCCAATCTCTTTAGAGATCTATTATGTGGATTGATGCGTATATTTTTTTTCGTCTACGTTTGTTTTCTCATTTTCGACTTGTTTCTGTCTACGTTTCCTTTTCTCGCTATTGCACTTGTTTAGTTTTTAAGTTACACCGATCGCTGCTGCAATATCTATTACTTTTTGATGAGACAACAGAGTCCTATATATAGATGTTTACCACGTCTCGTCGAAGAAAAAGGTATTGAAGGGCTACGTGGCTATAATTCTGTCAACGTTGAATTTTTAATCGTTTGTCACGCATATAAACCTTAGTAAATAAATACTAATTCCGAGTTCTACGCCTCATGAAACGATGCATAAGCGTTTTTCTTGTCCATTGTATTTAAACACAATTAGTAAGGATTTAAAAAATTATTAAAGAGATTATGCAATAATTGAATTGTGTAATCTCTTCCAGAATGTGAATAGGATATTATATCCTTTATGGAACGTCCTTAAGAAATGACGAATGTATGTAATTTAAAAACGTTTTTTACTTTGTTCCGTAAAACACATCACTTGCATTGCATCTTATTCAAATCATGCTTAGCATGCTGTCGGGAATATGTTTAGAATAATTGAATTCAAAATTATTGAACACAATTGATAATTATTGTCAGAAGAGTTCAGTAGCTATCTGTGAATGAGTATTTCATAGGTATTAACTTTCTTTTGCGTTCCTTGCGTGAAATTTAGTATAAGATTTTATAAATAGCGAAATAATACAATTATTATATTCATAATTGTTTCAAAAATATTAGCAAGTTTTATCTGAAACTATTACTACCAGTAGTGCTATTTATATTTCATTGAAGATTGCTCGGATTTTTCGTTTTTAAATTCATTTGATATAGAATAAACATGATTTTCCTGTGTTTATTGAATCATGAAATTCAATCACAGACCGAGAGTGTCGAATATTTGTATACTTTTTCAGAAGTTTTAACTATAATCAGCGATTATTTTAAGAATCATCTATTTCCTCTTTTATACAAATTATTAATTACTAAGTCTTAATTTAGTGAACGCTTGCAGTAAAAGGTGTGTGTGTGTATTATTATTAGAAAAAATCTCGACTTCGTTTTGTGCTCATGTTTAATCGTCAATATTCCCAGAAATGTTTCGACACAGTTTCTTACAACGGTGTACACGGTTTCGTAAAATTCCTCTTGCTTCCTATTGTTTTCTCTTGTGCTGCATCCGTAGTCAAGCGTAATGAATGAGACATGATGTGTAAAATGTGTAATGAAACATCAATTTACCACTGGTCTTACACGATTCTTGCGATTTGGTTAAGAATAGTTTTTTTTTACAGTTTTCATACACTCCGGACCGAAACAAAGATGTTTTCCTAGTGTAACTTTACGAAGAAAGAATGTATATGAAACTACTATTCTCTCCTAGGACGCAAGAGTTTCCTAGACCTGTGTGTAATATATGTAATGTGTATATTTATAGCAAGAATTCGCGACATTATTCATATTGATCTCTTAAAAATTTGTTCCATAGAAATCTAATTTAACTCCAAGATGGATGGATTATAGTGTGATGTGAGCTATACTTGTACAATTTAAGTTTGTGTAATTTATGCGACATGATCTTTATCAAAACCCCGATCGTTTCACGATACCTTATGATGAAAACTTCAATCGGGAGAGAAGCGAAATGTATTATTAGCGTTCTACCTGTATATGAATTAACGATAGACGCAGATTTAACAATGTATCCGAATGTAGAAACAAATTGGATACGGCGTACAATAAAACATAAAATATTGGAAGTAAACTGTTTCATTTCTGTGTCATTGCAATTGGGAATCATTTTCTATCCATTCTTTTAAATAATTCCAGATGAACAGGTTTGTTAAAACTAGGTAAAACTTGTTTATAAACGTTTTTATTTTTATTTCGTAACGTCACAGATAATTCAAAAACTTGTCTATTTGTAAGCACGGAGATTCATCGTCTACAAATAATAAATATCGTAAAAAATCGAAAGTGTGAAAAACATGGTTCAAACTTTTCGTCCGTAACAATGACAAGATCGAATTTCATTCAACTAGCATTTAAAATTGTGTATATTGATTCTTACAAGACAATTTTCGTTCTCCAATTCACATAATATTACATTTAAACGTTGCTATTTAGTAAAGATGTCTAACAAATATATCACAGATAGTAGTTAGATCCGTTAAATATCCATAAGAAAAAGTTTTGAGGAATCAATTTAACAATTTTCCTAGTTTGCTATTAAATAAGAAGAATGGCGATGCCTTTTTTCAAAATTATTCATCGCAATTATTAATGAATAAACAATGCCCCGATATTAATATTATAATTAATATAATATCACGTATCTTTTTTATACATACATATACATATATCATTTTCTCGTTTTTCTTTTTATCTATACTGAAACGCTCTGCACCCGTCATCGATATTATATTATCGATATTTTCTTATCTCCGATTGGAGTCATATCTCAATAGTTGTGTACGCAAATTGCAAGAGACTGAATTACATCGCAAAGCAGTTATACGACACAAAACGTTGATCACGTCGATAGCATTGTACGAATACGAAAATGTGATAAAAAAAATATATTCCATCCTTAATCGCTATATGTTAACAATTACGTCACACGTAATACATAAAGACTTCCCACATATGTTAAAGCTTTCGCGGATCCATTACCAAACCGCGGATGTCCGTATTATCTTTAAAGAAAATTTTAGATGTATAAAATGCACATAATGTGTAAAAATATATGAGGTATATTCTGGCTAGGTCTTCGTTTAGATTTCGTTTTTTTAATTCCTACAAAAATATGAACCCGCAGTTCATTCGTTTCTTACCTATAATTAATTATAGAAGATGCATTCGAGAGAAAATAATAAGTTACTAGCACCGTATACGGCAGAGGCGGTGCGACGTGTGACGATTAAACTTTATTCACTAGTAGTACGATTAAATTCATGTACCGCCGTTAAGAGTTGTCAGACAACTTTTGTGCACACCAGTTTCAACGAAATGCTATAAGTACAATGCGACAACATATAATTTATGCCTGCCGGACATTTTCTATAAAATTCTAAATCAAAAGATATTATTTACTGTTGGCAGGGTCGTTGGTAAGAAATATATTCACGCTTGACAAAACATAAGAGGATTCAACGCTTCATCGATCCACTCCTACACGGTCCTAGGAGGAGGAACCCGTCGTGCGTCACGTAATAGGCGGGGAGCGAACCGGAAACGGCTGACAACAAATACTGGATTACCGAAGTACGGAAATAAATATACATAGTCCTCTTGTTCGTTTATCTTCTGTTAAGCTTGCACCATAGAGCGCTGGCCGTTAACAAATGCATCAACACGCCGATACCGACGATTAGAGCGAGGTTGTTCGCGACGTTCGTGTCGATGTCCATCTCCTGTAGGAATTTCGTCGGTTTCTTATAGTGACAATAAAAATCGTCGCATTTCAAGTCCAGCCGATCGAAACCGTAGACGGTTTGCAGTAGGCTGTGAAAGCTGGCACGGAAATACGATATGTGAAACATCCATCGGAACATAGCGGGCGTATCCATGTAACGGACACAGAACCCGAACACGGAGAACAGCACTGCGATTATCGGCCCCGCGAACACCGCGATCTGAAAATAAATTTTACAACGCACGCTTATTTAAAGAGAAATATTTTTAGTCTTCTATTCACAGATATTCGTTATTCCCGGCATAATTAAAGATTTTTAGGCGACTGTCCTTAAACCGTTTGTGATTTATGCAAATTAATACTTAAACGTGATCGAAGGAATGAGAACATAAACGAAGATTAATCGTTTTGTATTAAAGTCGTTACGGTTTACTTATGTAATTATTTTACGCTGAATATTTGCCTAAGTGAATAGGACGAATAAAGTTGCATAATGAATCAATCAAAAAGTCGTCTGAGCGTAAATGACGGGAATTACGTTGAAAAATCGATAATATTTTGATATGTGCGCATCTATGCTTGCGCAACTATAGCGTGTGCTGCACCAGAACGGAGGACTTCCTAGGTCCTCAACAATTACTCGCGTTAAAACGCATGTTTCAAGTATTCGAGCAGAATGAATGAAATAAAAGTGAAACTAAAATTAATTCTATGAACATACCAAACGCGGTTTGCAGGCTTGCATCGCTCTTTATGCATATTTATGAATATTTATGCTCAATTTTATTCTTCAACTGGATAATGTATATTAGTTTCAATTACCTTGACTGGTGTAGTCGCCCCGATGAAGAAGCCCCATGCTTGAGCCGTCAGAGTGGCGGCTATGCTAAATATCATGAACGACAATATGCGAGGTGTTTCCACCGGTTGTCCTGTCAACCAGTAACTGACGACTAAATAGGTCGTTGCACAGGACGCTTGGAATGGTATTTCCACCAGCAGCATACTAATATAGTACGGCGCTAACCGATACCATCGGTTAAAATGTTCCCTCGAAAGTATCCGCATCTCTAGCGGAACTGAAACCAATTTCCAGCTGCTATATTCTTCTTTTCCCTCAAAGTTTACTGTCTCTCATTATTTTATCTAATTCCCTTCGAAAAGACTTTCATTCTAATCCTCTCCGACGTTCAGAGAGTTTCGACAAAAATTTGAATTCATTCACAGTAAAGTCGTCCAGCGACCAGTCATTCATATTTTCTACTTTCTCATATGCGAAGCGTGAAACTTAGATCGAATTTACCTTGGAACACTTTCTAAAAGAAAGAGAGGAAAAAATCGAGAAAAGAAGAGACTGGTCAAAAGATAGAGCGGCAGGTTCCAAGAATTTACTTTAAATAAATATCCAACAGGTTCGCGAAACATAAGAAGCGGCAACACGGTTGAACGGCGCGGGAGGCAACACTTTTTAAGAGCAGAAAAATGATACATATGGCATACGGTAGTGAATACCCACTAGAGATACTGTTAACTCTCCCGTGTGTCGCGATTCAGCCCGAGACACAGCCACGCGTCACTGCTCCTTGACCTACATAACGTACCATCGATGCCGCGAACTGATACCGATGGAAGGAAGGATGAAATCGTGGGAAACTGAATATTAAACCTTGCTCTCCTCCTTCCGATTTTTTTCAACTTGAACCGTTATTTCGAATATTAACATAATATGACGAAAATTTTTTTCGGAACGATAATATTAATGGAAAAAACTAGTATTCTTCTGCCCTAATTATAACTTATTCCCAAGTAGGAATGAAAACGAATAAATACTTACAGGCAAGTGTGACGGCCATTTTCCCGGTGTAAACGATCAGTAGCAACGATCCGTAAAGGTAAACGTAATTAGCGAGGACACCGTTCGCTCTGTAACCGCTTCCCATGTATAAGTAGCCGAAGATTATTCCAATTAGCAGATGACACAACAGACGTACCACCAGTAACGTGTAATCTCTTTTCAGAGAAAGTAATTGCCTTTTGTAGAGCAGGTACACCTGAGCAATGAACCCGGCTGGTGGTGGTTGCTTTGTGCTCTCTGTATAAACAAAATGGTAAACGCTATAACATGTGCAAACGAGATTACTTCGTAAAGTTGACTGAACTGTCACGTCTCGTATTGACAAGTGTAAAATTAGATCATGATGGACAAAGTAGGTAAAAAAATGCTTTGCAATTACCGTCCAACTGCGGTTTCATCGTATACGTAACGCACTTTTGATCTTTGTATACCATATTGACGGCAGCCGCCAATTTATCCACGCTGATACCATAATCACCGATTGCAACTTCCATCACTATAATAAAAAAGAAGCATCGCATGACACTTTTTTGCTTCAACACTTATTTTGATATACATATTAATCGAAACAACTGCTCGCCGGTTAAGGACGTATAGGCTATAAATATACCTAAACAATGCTAGCATGTTGAATTTGTTATTATAGATTCCTATTACTAT
>NW_017176396.1:342070-342343 GCF_001652005.2 Ceratina calcarata | reverse complement strand
TTACTATTAAAAAGCTAAAATTATAGTGATTTCAAATTTTTCATAGGTAATAGTATCATCTACAACTTTTACTTGAAGCATTTCTCGATATTTTGAGAAAAATTTATTTTTTTATTTTTCCGAGATTTTTCCAAGGGGTAACCCCTTCAGATTTCGCGAAAATTTCGTTTTTGGCCAATAACTCCCAAACCGTTCGACATACGGAAAAATTGCATTAGATCTTTCTTGTAGAGAGCGACAAGATCTACAATTTCCATATAAAAACTTTTTGCT
>NW_017176396.1:325882-337906 GCF_001652005.2 Ceratina calcarata | reverse complement strand
GAAAATGCGTTTTTCTAAGGTACATAAACTTTTGGTATTGACTATATAGCCAATACATCCTTAAACAGGAATTCTAATTCGATTCATTGTACGAGAAGATTATCGTTATTATGGTACTTACGAAAGTCAGCAGGGTTGTGGTAAGGCGGACAATCAACTCCGATCGAGGACATGTGAGGCAACAACGATTTGACGGGTCCCCTGTATATGCAATATCCAGCGGCGACCGCGTAAAGAGAATCGAACATCTCTAAAAGCAACGCGCTTGGCTGGTGTATCGTGCATATCACCATACGCCTTTCCATTTTCGCGAGTCGCTTCAGCAGTGCTATGCACTGGCTACAAGAGGACGAATCCAGACCTAGAACCAGAAGACCGGTTGTATCAGAAAAATAATGCTTCTGAAACTGTAGATAAGGAATTGTTATGCATAAGCTGGTACGTTAAGGATGAAATTTATGAATCCCCTCTTGAAATTTATTCGAGGGACTGAAAAGAATTTACCAATTTCTTATTCGAATTTTCTTCCTTTAAATTTTTCATTAGCGATAAATTAACGGATGTTGTTCAATTAAAACGACGGATCCAACATGCTTCGAGTCATTAGAACAATCTCAGGAAATGCTATTGTGCATCATTACATCGTCGGCAATGATGCAGCAAAATTCGGACCAGTTGCAAAAGTGCACGTCCGGTCACAGTACAGATAAGATACACAATAAAAGTGTTGTACATATCCTATGCGTACGTAAAAAAGAAATCTGCTGTGCTTAATTCTTCTTGCAAATATTAACAACTGTTTGTATTTTATGATCATCTCTTTTGTAAATATTATCATATCTGTTAAAATAAAATACCTTTTCAAATCATTTACGTAAGATGTTACCACCGTTTTTTTAATCATGGTAAAATGTTACAAAGTTCATCATCGCTGTGTGCTCAATTTAAATTGCCTCATTTCCTTGACGAATAATTTCGTTGTGTTAGCGGAAACCGACTAAATTAAAATGAAACGATAGACCGTGGAACAATGCTGGGCATTACGAAATACGCGTATCTCGTGCGCTAGAGACCTTGTACGATGAAACGAAGTTCACCAAGCACTATTTCACACGTCGTCTAGTCGCATTCGTCACAGATTGATTAGCTGCGTTCCGATTATGTTGTTTATCGTGGCCGTGCAATTTGTAATCCGTATGGAATACATTAAGATAAGAGAGTTAGCATCGTACATTTAATGTGTTAATCGCAAATATGCAGGTCACAGTTAGTAAAGAGGACGCAACAGCATTCTATGAAAACTAGCTCCGATTTACTCAATTAATTGTCGAAAAAAATAGCGAATCTCGGAGGTTGCACAATCCAACTAGTAATTATTTACATATTCTGAAGAGTAGAAGAATAAAGCTTGTAAGGTCGGATAACTTCGTAATTTATAAGTATGATTTAATTTAACTTTAACGTTCTCCTTTCGTCTCTGATTATACTATGCACACGATTACGTAATTAGTCAAAATTTATTCGAATTCGTGAAGCATTTTTTCAGTAGTGTTAGTTGAAAAAGATTTCGTAATTACCAGTAGTCGGCTCGTCGAGGAATAATACTGACGGATTACTTAAAAGTTCCAAAGCGACGTCCAATCGCTTCTTTTGTCCACCGGACAGCTTTCCGCATAAAGTGTCATAGCAATGGCTCAAGCCTAACATTTCTAACAGTTCCAGGACCTGATAACAGAAATTACATCACCCCTTTTGTAATATACTGTCGAGAAACGATCTTGAAGACTTTCCGTCGAAAATTTTACACCGAACGTACAAAGAACTATCAAGATCAATTATGCAAATGTACGTACTTACTATTAAAGAATTATTAACGATGACTCTCATTTTAATTCGTTGCTTGTTTCTTTTTTAATTTCTAAAGAGTATCATTCACCGCATTGTGGAAGCTTTCAAATGTTATTACGGTTAGTATAACGTTTCACATGATTTAATTGGTACGAACTTGTGTATGTTTGTAGGCGGAACTGATAGAGTAGCCGAGTTTTAAATGCGCTGCTATCGTCATGGCCTCTCCAACACTGATCCTCGACCGCATCAAAGCGTCCTGTTGTATGTAACACGAAGTCTTCCTCCATCTCTCGCTGTATGGTACCCTAACTTTCCCGTTCACCAAGATCTGCCCCTGAACGCCTTTCTCGCTAAGAAATATTTATTCAATTTTATGATTAAAACTGATATAATATTAGGCTTTAATTGTGAATATGAAACCCTCTTCGCTTTTCTTGTACACAGCTATTATTATCTTGATGGTTCATTATATTTCCAATTCGAATTATCTATGCGCTTGATATTATACGTTTCTTTTTATTCGATTTTTTCCCTCAGAGTCTACTTGTCACCGACCTTCCGTATTCAAATCTATATGATAATTATCTCGTACTCCGGTGTATTAACATCTCTCGACGCGACACATAATCAACACTTCTGTCCATATTAAAAAGTGACGGTGCAAATTTCGAACAATCACCGTTGTAATTTCAATGAGGGCCAGCGAGAATTGTTCCCGATATTGTGTAGACTGTAGCGTTCGCGTGAGACAAGAAAAACGTGTCTCCAATATTCTTGGAACAAGATTCTGAACATATGTAACCATAATTGCTCCCGGAATTATCGGTGTCGAGCACGTACGCCGAATAAATTTCAATAATCGATTATTTCAAGGAAACCGCGACTTGCGGTTCTAGAAATATGATCGATATTCACCGGCCGATCATGTTCAAATTGCGAAACGCGTATAAGTGATGAATTTAAAGGAATCGATGAGTATCCTTAGGAATTTTTTAATCGTCACTCACGTAACGCTGCAGGGAATCCCCATTAAAAGATTATACTAAATTGTTCGCGGAATCTTTGATCATCTCTCGTGTCGAATAGAAGCCTCGAGGTGTCCGCATAACATCAGAGAGCAAATGGTCAATGCACCGACCTACTTTTTTGTCGGGTATACACACAGGTTTAGTAAAGTAATCTGCTTAAAGTGGAATAACTGTACTGTCATGTCTAGCGTGTAACGGAATCGTAAAAATGATAAAAACTTCAATATAGTGCATGGATAATAAAGATCCCAGGAAATATAATACATTCCGTGTTGCTCGAACGTTTTGCGACGTAAGCACAAAACCAAATACGGGCTGAATAAATATCCTTCACGTTCAAGTTTATTATAACAAGAGATAAGCGATGAATCAGGTTCTTAACGCCTTTGTTTTATAATCCAAGCGCGTGTGCATAATCATATATGTATATAATCCAAGTATCGTCATACTCACGTATAAGCGGCAAGAACGTTTAGCAAAGTTGACTTTCCGGCCCCAGAAGGGCCCATTATAGCGACCAGTTCGCCAGCGTTGAACTCGCCGCTGACACCGTGCAGGATCTCTTTGCGTTCTGTAACAAAAGTAGGTCACGATTCCTTAAAACTTGATTCAAGTTTTAAACGAATGAGTCTTGCGACTCGTCATTTAAGCTGAACGATTGGCAAATGGGAAAACAGAATCAATTTTAGCAATTTTACCAATTTCAGCAAGACTGTAAATGGAACATCTTCAATGCACTGAAGTCTGAGACTTCGTCATGCCACAAACAGAATAGATGCTGGCCAATCAAGGCTGGAGGCCTCAAAAAAATGATTTATGTTTTATCTACCCAGAGCGTTGCAATATTATTTCTACTTCTACTGCTAAAATTAAAAGAACTACATCTTCTACCTAGCGTTATACAACGTCTTGTCCAATTGAAAAAATTCATTATACTGCAGTTTAAACCAGTCTGTGCATTTCTTTGACGTGTTCTACGACGACTACGACATTTTTTAGCACATTGTCACATTGATTACATTAATTCGTTATATTATGTACAATCGAATCATTCCATCGTCCTATTTGTTTGCTAATAATAAATTTGCGCAATTAAATACTTATTATAAAACCGGTCAAGCTGAAGATTATTTCTCTGAGTTCTACGTATTCACGAAGTGTATTTTGCTAACGGTACAAAAATCATAATCTCGTTCGCAGGTCATCAGTAGCAAATGAATCTACATCCACATGAGGTAATCCAGTAGTTAAGACAAAAAGTGACATGCGCCATGCAAGATAATGCGCGTTTAGTCATCGATCGGTCACGAATACGGATCTTTCGCTGATATTGCAACTAAACGATTGACGTAATTGATGTATTCTGATGAATCGTTACAGCATTGGTATCATAAATTATTTAACATGTCACAATACCTGTCAACTTTTAACAGAATTTACTTCCTTCTTGCACTTCTTGTTAGTCGCGTGCGAGAATTTGTGTGCGTATACTTTTTTTTAATCCAAGAGGCACGTGCGAAGAAAAATTCAAATATTGAACATAAGATTATTTTCTGGATGATAAACATTTTGTTATCACTGTTTACCAATAACATCCGGTTGTAATCTCGTGGTTAAAGTAAATCTTTCGAAAGGAGAGAACGCAATTCGCGTGATCGATTCGTCATCAACCGATTGACAGAAAATGGATGAGGAAAATCGTCACTTCCACGTTAACGATTGCATAACAATATACAAAGATCAAATTTGTTATCCACCGAACGTGCGTCTTTCAATATCAATTGAAAAAGAATTCCTTTTACCCTTCAGACTTCGAGATATTTGTTTTGCACAAGTCTGCAAATTATGTGCATTTTTATGCTTTTGGTGTAATTAAATTTCTTATAAACGCATACAATCGATAATCTAATACGCTTCTCAGAAAATTGTCTGGATTAAAACATTCGTTAATGATGTAATCGCCTTTCCTCATTAACGAACTAATCGAAAGCTAGTTAAATTATTGGATACTCCGTCGCAAAAACAATAACTGGAATCATTCGATTTAACTTTTTCTACAGTGATTAGTAACAGGAAAAAAAGAATTAACGACGCGAAGTGTCGATGGGTATCCTCCTTAGCAACGCCGTCCATTTCTTGCGTTTGAAAAAAAAAAACAGCTTTTTCAGCTGTTCCTTTCCAGCGAATTCTTTCAACAACTCACAACTCCTATTCATTCAGACAACGAATCGTTCTTAACTGTATTATCATAATTATTGCCGAGCTTACTGTATTGTCAATGTTTTGAAAAACTTTATGTATGTAGGTCACGAAGTGCGGTTTATGATGACCAGGCAAAGTGCAAATAAGCTTAATTACATTCCAGTCGATTAAGTTTGTCGGAATAATACGTTATGGTAGCAGAACTGGTTTTTGATCGACTTGTCGATTATTCATAGATAAGGTCTGTTATAAATACATTCGTAATTGCGTAAAATACTTGTATTCTGCTTTATTTTCTGTATCAATGACAAGATAAATTTTGTATATTGTGCATAATACAGAAAAAATTTAACTGTACAACACCAACAGCACTAGCCGCAGGAATTTCATATTTGATAGGAATTAATACATTCTTGTACTTCAACAAATCAAGATTAAAGCTTAGAAGGTTTTATAATATAAAACTGTGAAAATTTATGCGAAATAAAAAACATACAGAAATGTAGTCATCTTTTTATGAATACATCAAATCTGAAGTCTACTACTACTAATAATAATAATAATTCTTGACGCTTCGTCTCGTGTAAAAATTTCAGCTTTATTTTAAGGTTTTCCAAATTTTACGCGTTTAATTTTATGTAGAACACAAATAAACGAAATTGGTGATAAATTTATAGAATGTCGTCCGCCTATTATATATAGGAGTTCCGAATAATGTTACCGCGTTCGGAATAATGTCATTCCGTTTCCGTTCGGAGGTCGGTAAATACATGACGACACGCGGTGTACGTGCGTAACAACAGTATGCATTTCATATGACGAATCGTTCTCCCATCGTTCGACATGCCCCCCGACAAAAAGCTGTTCGATACCTTGCCTTTCCATCTTCTTTTTTACCCGGCTGTGCACGTGACGTGAATAGGAATAGCGGCTTGATAAATTATGTCCACTTGCAAAAGGTGCTTTTAACCATTAAAGCTGACTTATATGCGCGGTTTACTCATTTCGTTCGCGGCACCGACAAAAGCGTAACGCGAAATTCTGTCCCGTTATCGTTCACAGATAACAATTATATCGGTGATTCCTGGCCGACGACGCAGTAGAAAAAAACGTATGAATATCCTGTTTAGTATGAATTTTAGAAATCTATGGATTCGTGGAATAATGGAGTTGTTGATATTCAGAAAAATTCCTAAAACCAGATACCATAGAAAAAAGTCGATACATTAATGTCCATCTAAGTCAAATTAGTCTCGGAGATACCAGGTATTTTCCACGAGTTATACTAATCGAATCGGAGGCAAAAATTGACAAAGGAAAGAAATGACGAGAACGTGTAACCCGTGCGTTTGTTGACCGCGCAACCCTGATTATTGTTTTTTCCATGCCGTGCCGTGACTGATGACGTATCTTTTCCTTTACCGGCCCATGAATAATACAAAGAACCTTGCGAACGGATACGACCGACTAAACTTTGCGTACGGCCGATCCACGTTCGACAGAATATTATTCATGCACGATTTTATTGATGACAAGTAGCAGAGCCTAGGTGGGCCTTTGTTAATATGTTAATAAAATAGAAAAAAGAGTACCGGTAAGATGGAGAAGAATGTCTTAGGTAATGACGAGTATGACATAATATCATGAATTTGTATCCTATTTATGTGATTTCTTTAGCATTAGAAAATTGTAAAAAAGAATATGAAAAGGTCGGCTCGGGTTAACATTGAAAAATTACAAGAATAATGTAATACGATAGTTCGTGACACTCGGCGAACGCAATGGACAGAATTCAATTCAAATGAAATATAATTTAACATAGAAAATTGCAACTGAACTTTGAATACTTTCATAGTTGAAAAAATATTGTACGTCTCCAATTAAAAACAGCAAGTCACTGTTAATTGAGTATCAGTAAACACAAATGGACAAAAAAGAATAGTGATATAACATGATACATATCATTTAAAAATGAGAGGTAATAAATTATTATCACTGTGGAAGCGCATTGTAAATCAATTGTCCTAGGAATTAATCAACAGTTGTTTACGAGAACGTTAAGACATTAATAAAGTGATAACGATTAACACCTCATTCAGTTATAGAACGGAGGTACCAGCTAGTAGATTAGATGCTGAAACACGAAGACAAATTGTAAGGAAATTCACTTCTCAGTTAAAACCGATTAAGCTTTGAATCCTTTTTTTGAGCGAACTATCCCCACGGTACAGTCATACTTCCGATCCGCCGGTTTCTAGCGCGGCAAGATCTTTTCAAAATGCCCAACGTTACTTTCTCCATTTAAAACTTTCTTTGCTACTCGCAGGACCACTTCGACGCCACTTTCTCTCAACCGGGAACATTTAATACGTTAAAAAGCGTAGAAACGATCGGCCCGAATACTTCAAACTTTTCATCAAGTACTGAGCCGTGAATACGATTGATAAAAGGGTGACGAGATTAATTACAGCCCTTTCAAGAAAGTATCACGTTATTTGAAAATCACTTTTTCACAGATTTCTAATTAAAATAATCGAAGTTGACTGTCCAATCTAATAACAACAGATTGCAAGTAGTTTCGATGGTCTTGGATTACAGTAATACAAACAGTCCCCCCCGAACTCACTTTCCCTTGTACCTTTGCACTCTTTCATGAAAAATGAACACCGCTGTTTAATGGAGTTGGTAAACGATTTGAAACGCGCGCAAGAGAAACCATCGTTTCATCGCAGTGATAGCATGAAATGTACGGTTGTAATGCAACATCTACGGAATTAAGGTAGGTACACGTACGTAAAAGGAAAGGGACTGTGGTATAGTGAAAGTAGATGGTTAATGATATTTTGCAAGGAACTCGTCCGATTTCTGATTCGGTTTAGATAACTGCTGCGTCGTAGATAAGGTGTTATTCACATTTCAGTAAGTTCAAAAACCGTGCGAAACGATAAGGAGACGCTACTTTAAAATGCTCATTATTAAAATATGATGGATGTGTTGATGATAACAGAAAAGGAACAGCCTTCTGTTTATGGATTAAGCACGACCCAAGGTAAAATGATTGTATAAAACGGTGCCATGAATTAATAATGGAATGTGATGCAGAAATCAGAGTCAAAATTAATCAGAGATGAGGACGATTATAGATACATAAGATAAGAATCGTATTGGGATAGCTCCAAAATAGTATTACAATAGGTAGAAGTCGACTTTCGAGCGTGTGTCTGATATTTGTGTATATGTAAGTATAATATTGAGTAACCAAGGTTGGCAGACTATAATACTACTGCGATCATTCTTTCAGATGGGTACGACCCGACTTAAGGACTTTCTGAACAACATACACAATCTGATTTACGTATACGACCGCATGCAAAAAGATACTTCGTATATCTACAATCTTAAACGATGTGACCATTAAAAAATGATGTCCAAAAGTAAAATTTTATGCCCTTGGTACCGTGCTAACGAACAGCCTTATGTATACACATATAAAAAATAGCTTGGAACATGCAGGTGAATATGATACATTAAAACGCAGGAAATGATAAGAAACTCACTCGGTCTCAGATTCCGGATGTTCCATTCTCTCACCGAATACCGAACGTCGTAGAAGGCAAGATTCACTTCTGGTCTCTTCGGGAACGAGTGTTTCTCTTGAAGAAAATATCCGTCTTTCGCTGCGATTGTCACACCGTGGACGTCGTCTTGGCTGCTCTGATCAATCTGGCAGCAGCTTAACGACGATCTCGAAGGGGAACAGTGCGCGGATGTGCTCATCTTCGGACCGATCACAGATCGCGTCAACGTGTTGCGCGTTACGCGACGACTGGGCTCTCTTCTCGCGTCTTCACGGGGAACCGATGCGTTCGTTCTGAGCACGATTCACGTCCGTAATCGCATTTCTAGCACCGCACCACCGATTCTGACCTTACTTCCCCCCTTTTGCGATTGGTCGGTTGCCACGCGGTTCCGCTATCCACGCGATTATTATTGTTCTCGCATAGTTGGACCACTGAACGCTCTGTAACAAAGAAAATCGATCCATCATCATTTAATTGTAATTTTCCTTTCATGTAAATTAGATTGACAAGTGTTTAGTCAGAAATTTAGCAATAAATAATGAAGATGGCAACGATTATTCATTTTTGATTGGCGGCATCTAAGATCTACGGCTGAAATTCTGTGATTCCGATTTCAAGGACACGGCGAGCACCTTGCACACACTTTTCCAACCTTCGCCACGGCAAGTACGTATCTCAGCCGGTTTTCTTGTCGTTACGAAACGACCGGCTTTATGCTACTTTCATTGCTACGTTAGACGAGATCTCGACACCGACTTTCGGAATCTATGAAACCGGTAACCTTCGCATTTCCTGGCTAAATGTGATTGATTGCCGACGATATTAATGCTGCAATCTAGATGGTACGTTCAACCGCGAGATTTATTTATGTCTTACATATCCTTTAAGTTTAAATTTAGAAGTAGATCAAACCGAAGTAAATTATGAGCTGTATGTAACTTGAAATAAATACGAAATTGATGAAAAATAATAATGCTGTAATCTAGATGGTACGTTCAACCGCGAGATTTATTTATGTCTTACATATCCTTTAAGTTTAAATTTAGAAATAGATCAAACCGAAGTAAATTACGAGCTGTACGTAACTTGAAATAAATACGAAATTGATGAAAAACAGAATTTAACTAATTATAGTAGAATTATTGTAATAGGATAACGATAATAAGCTTTGAAAGAATCTGTGTAAGTATTACAATAATATGATCATTAATCACAAAAAACTGATTAATTATCCATTCCCGTGCAATTTTCATATAATCGATAAGCCGAACATGCCAAGAGGACAAGCAATATTAGAAATAAGCCGAATGACTATGCAAATCACTGATGACATTTTCATTACACGTGTAAATACCAAATTATATAGATATATGTGTACAGTGTTACGGAAAGGCCAGCTACGTCAGCGGAAAAATGCTATCATATATTAACTCGAACTATTGTGTCCGCTGATTACGACCCGGCATAAGAAATGTCGCTGTTTAAATGCGCCTATGTAACACGGTCTCTAAAACACAACTTCTGTTATTCAAATGATTTCTGCATCGCTCGTGGCGAGCGTTTTGTACTCAAATATAATTTACAATGCAATTAAAATGATTTCTCGCTTTTTTTTTATTTTTTATGTAATTTTGCTCAATCCTTTTTGCAATATCTTGTTCCACAGAAATATGACAGGCAAAAGAAATTTAATGTACGATAAAAGATTGATTAAAAATGAACAAGTTAATTGGAAACAAAGACGTTCGACGCGGGAGTTCGATAAATTACTTATAATTATCCGAGGACATAGAAAGCAGGAGATATTTCGCATGATTTATCACTTATAACTAGGGACAAGTATCTCCCGCTAAGTGCAATTACCGAAGGGTAGCGAGTCGATGTATCTCATTAGTCAGGCTTTATTTATGGGTAATTATCCGATTTCTGAGTGTTTGACATTAACCTTCTATGCGATCTTACTTATCTCGCTTTTCCTTGGCGAATTTCCAACAACTGTAATTAATCAAACATAATATTATTCATAATAAAATAGATCTGGACCAATCTTTTAAACTGGCATTATAAAAGTTTTATTTTGTATGAAAATCTGTAATCTAACAGCGACGTTTTGGAAGTCCTTGAACTTATTGAATTAAGTCCCCGACATCATCGACTTTATTTTTTAGTAATAAACGTTATCGTGACGGAGCGAAACATGAACGATTCTTAAGCTGGGATCGCTCTTGAACGATCTTAACATGGCAATTGACTTCTTTCAACCGTGCAAGATCAGCAGTTTACGATCGAGTTAAGGATCGCAACTAGCATTTATCAAACGCAGTCCAGGCTTCACAGTCTAATCAAAGACTTGTCGTTTCTCATCAAGGTAAGAATTTAAACATCTCTCTTCAACCGTTTATCGATTTAATTAATCGCAATAAGTGAATGAGTTTGTTTCTTCCGATCTCACAATTGTTATCACTCAGAATTTGCATATAAATTGATGGGAAGATCTGGTGTAACTATTTCCATTACACTTTACATTAATC
Organism: Ceratina calcarata; assembly: GCF_001652005.2. Taxonomy (NCBI): domain Eukaryota; kingdom Metazoa; phylum Arthropoda; class Insecta; order Hymenoptera; family Apidae; genus Ceratina; species Ceratina calcarata. The sequence continues at coordinate 326,713 of NW_017176396.1, read as the reverse complement.
ATTTATAATTAATCAAACATTGAATGTCGATGAGAATGACAAGCATCACGGAGAATACCAGCAACTAATAGCGGGTGAACTAAAAATCTTTAATAACGTTTTAATGTCTAACTTAGCGAAAATTCATGGGCGCCAGGCGAAACATGAGAGGCGAACGATAAGCTCGCAGGATGCACGTGGGTTTAAAAGAGTTCAATGCCTCGAATATTCGAGATCTAACTTATTACATAATATATAGTTAAATATGGGTCTATATCGCGAAAACTAAGATGATGAAATTAAAGCATATAAAATACCCAAAATATTGTTAAGAAATTTGACGAAATTCCTCACGATGCATTTGTAATGATAAAAAAACAGACAAAATTGGATAATACATAAAATATAGTGTTTTAAAAACTTGTTTATGTTTGAACGTTTGAATAATTGAATACTAAGAAATATAAAACTTGTCTTATCGTTCAGTTACGATTGAAGGCCGAATTATCATTACCCCCTAAAGTTGAAGTACGATCATCGACCAAAGCTTCAATAACGAAATCTTTGTATTGTAAAAAATAGCCGCTGATAATGACTGACAAGATGCAATTAATCGTTAACGGAAGTTATCATCCTGATCTAATTGTAAACAAATACCTACATATTATCTCCATCATTAATTCCAGAAATTACACGTTTAAATATTTTGATCATTTCAAAGCACAGTCATTAGTTGTACGAGAATAAAACGAGACTAATTAAGGATGTATAGGCTGTACATACACTTAAACAATGCTAGCATGTTGAATTTGTTATTATAGATCCCTATTACTATTAAAAAGCTAAAATTAT
>NW_017176396.1:304695-324903 GCF_001652005.2 Ceratina calcarata | reverse complement strand
TTTGTCAACATCAATAAAATGCCAAATAATCATACCTAACTCATTAAATATCGAAATTAGAAGAAGAATGCACTATTTTTAATTATAGGAAATGCGTTTTTCTGAAGTACATAAACTTTTGGTATTGACTGTATAGCCAATACAACATTGAAACGGATATGACAAACACAAAACTTCTGTTAATCGATTTTGATTAAAAATTTTGATTGAGAAAATTTCCATGGCAAACTGCGAGCTCATCAGTTTCATTTGAAGGGAGTTAATAAAAATGTTGTCGATAAAGAGACGATAACGAAATTTGTTATCAGCGAACTCAGCGCTGATGCAAAACTTTAGATGACACACGCTTACATAATTTAATTAAACTACGCGACGCATACAATACCCAACGTACTACTTACGTACTATACAATACCCTTACGTACTACGTAAACAGCGTCAAGCTGTTTAATCGTAGAAACGCGATGATCTTGAACTACAAGCGCTCTGATTCACTGGGGTGCAAGCACCATGACCCGGGGACGTTTATCAGCAATTTTTTTATCTCACCCCTATCTCGAACATTCTATCGAGACAAATTATTTTCCATGTCTGATTCCCTCTTTTCCCAATCTCCCTCTTCTGTAATTACAATTTCCTCGCAATAACCCCTGACATCCAAAACAGTTGAATGATTATCAGATGCGCACTTAATCCACAGAGAATTATCGCAACGTTTATAATAAAAATAATGAAATACTTGACCCAGCGGGAACTTAAGCTGTCCAGTTTCGTCATCATCATCAGTGAACCGTGAAAAGAAATCGCGTGGATTAAAGTTTGGTATCATGCCGCGGGTGAACGGCCTTCTTTTTTAATGAACGATTGATGCAACTATTTCAAAAAGCAGAGACGAGCCACGATTTCGATATATCCCGTGAACGAAGATGGTAAGTATATGTATACCTCATCCGTGGAACGATACTTGCGCAAAATAACGAACTACCCGGGGTTTTGCAACCAAGTTAACAACTTCAGAAATTACGAAAACATCTGGTAAACACGACCGTCATGATAATCATCGTAACAATCATTATACCTAGTAGTATAATCGTGATAAATATACATTCAAACGTGTTCATCTATTAAAATATTTAACTCGATACGTAAGATCTAATCTAAATTCTAATAACTCCTGTTTCGTAGATTTATAAGATGACAAAATAAAATTCTTACATATCAAATGCTGCTTCGAATTATACATACAGAAAGTATATAGATTATAAAATTCACTTGAACTTGGTTTCGAGTAGATGGAAATAAAAAAAGAGGAGAATCACTTTCACTCTGTTTCCGGAGATGAAAGCAAATCTTATTCTACATATATTTTTAGAAAGTTTTACAGCCATGCACGGTTGTTTGCGGTAAGAAGCCGTTCAGAATCGCCGGCGATTCGTTACCGGTGCACCATGTGTTTTCTCTTTAACGGGTGCAATTAATACCATGGCTGGCTCACAATTAATGCTTAGACGTGTGGCGAATTAATCACAGCGAATTTAGTCTTCCGCTAGCGAATATTAAAAATATCAATAAAGATTTATAGGGACTGAATCGCTACCCTTTATAGCAATGGAACGATGATATGTATTTTTTATTCATAATACTTAACCAATGGAAGGAATTGATTACGTATCGCAATGACATAATAAAATACGTCAATTATCACTGCCTGACACTGAAGATATCAAAGTCGAAACAACGCTTATCAAAATGATCGTTCTGCTGCAGTCTTTCCACTAACGTCGATGAGCAATGTTCACGAAATATGTCGTGTAATTAAAAAGTAAAGGAGCTAGCGCTGAATAACAAGTTCTACGAAGAGAGCGTCGCAAGATCTACGAAATCGAGCCTCACGATCTTTGTAAACATGCTAAACAAAAATTAAGCATGCAGCCGTACATCTCGAGACATCATTACGATTCTAAATAATATTTACTGCGGCTGAAAATTTTTACGTACGTCGACAGTACGTGTATTTTTTCCTTGAAACAACAGTAAATCAGTGTGACTAGATTTATAGGTGTCTCAATAACATTGCACGTCCATACGGATTTGTCTATTATAAACTACATGAAATACTGGTTTCAGATATTATCAGTGCGGCAATTATTTATGTTCAGTAGTTACCTGTAATTGATATAACGGTCTGTACTTGTCTATAATTGATATCAAACGACCTCAATTTATTTTTTACGTGAAACTTCGTCGACATCTGATACGTACGTAAATAAACATGATTTCTTTGGAATATCTGATTAACTTTTAATAGAACATCACTTCTTCGTTGCACGCATTCTTTATGCACATAAACGAGAATTATAGAACACAAGAGGTTTAATTAAGAAAAATTACCATTTCGAGTATTTGAAATTACGATAATCTTATACTTCTTACAAGGCAGCAATTTTGTGAGCTATCATAGTTCTCATTGAAGGCAACGTATGGACTGCGTTATCGTAAAAAATTTTATTTATAGAAATAAGCGAGCCATTTGGAACGCCAACTATACGTGTCTGTTCTTCACGTAGATAGACATATCAGGGCAGAATAAATGATTCTGTTTAACTTCTTGAAAATCCTAACGTTTGATTTCAGAAACGAACTTTGGATTTTGCATGCACAGTGCATTATTAAAAAGTATGTGTTAGATAATCATATTACGTAACTGATGTTACGACCAATTGTATTTGTTTTCTTTTATTTTGTCTTTCATTATAATTACTGTGCGCAATGTCTGTTACAAAAAAGGAACAGTCTGTGAAACCTTTACGATTTAAAAACGATAATTTAATACTATTGTTCTCAAAGCTAAAACAATTCATTTGCATATCACGGTCCATCGAACGTTTGTGTTTAAAATGTATATATGTACATTTGAATTTCGCGTTTAATAACATATGAAAAATGGAAGAGGAAGAGCACAACGCAAAGTCTGGATTTTCTTGTAGGCAAACTGTTCAGTCACCTGAATCGTTTAATATTAAAGACAAGAAATGCGATTGACATTGACGAAAAAAATCTGAACAACAAATTAGATAAATAATTAATGTGACGCATTGGAAAACATTACGTTTTTTTCCCAAGCGCAATAACGTTATTAGCATAAACTAACATATAAGCAATAATTTATAGGTACATTTTGCATGAGTTATTAATTGTCGTGTTGTAGATTTAGAAATACAATTTCATTAAGAAATGTTCGACTTCTAGTTCTTCGTGCAAACTATATAGTGTGCGACCGAAAGTCACGCTAATCGGTAGATTATGCACTTTTAGCATTTATATAATATTGAATAACGGTACAAAATATGCTTTATCTTCTGAACCATGCTCATTTCGTCGTTCAAAGTCTCCGAATGTTTACGTAATTAACGTAACAGTTGCAAATTTCAAGGCTATATTTTCTTAATATATGAACACACATGTATAATTCTTACGTACGTCGTTCTTACTGTCCCTTTTCATTCATTACCAGAAATATATTTCGTCGTCAACAAAACAAGCCAATTACCTAGGGACAAAAAGTATTTTTATTCTCGGATCGAATAAAAGAAGATAAATATCATTGCAAAAAATTAATGTAACATGCAAATGGGTCAATAATACTTAAACATCGATTTGGAAACGCATAAAATTACAATTTCAAATCGAGACGTCTAAGCAACAATTAAGAATACAGTTTCTACTTGCTCTGAGGCATCGGTATAATTATAGACGGTACTTGCAAAACGTGATCACGCTTCACATGGTTCACATTGAAATCCTTCGTAAATATTAAAATTCTGTTGAAGAAAAATTTACTGAGGAACCCTATTTGTATTGTACACGCGCAATTAAAAAGCTATTATCATCATAAACAGAGATGGTGATCCGTGTGGTTATTACGTCGTTCGAATAACTGCAATAATTTGTCATTGCGCGTAATTGTGAGTATTGACTGATCACTGTTTTATGAATGAATTNGAGTTCTCACCGCGACGAAAGTTCATAATTACAGTAAGGAAGAGGGTAACTGAATCATAGCTTTCGTGGTCTTTCGGTTGATCAACAGACCAGAACGGAAACGAATTGCCTAGGAAGACTTTGATCCCATCAAACGTTATTATTTCGTCCTTAATCGACTATCATTCGAGGACATCGAAATGAATCATTTTCCGGATATGAACATTTTCGAAATACAGAAACTGTGTGAGTAGAAGTAGCACGTCGTACTCGAAAAATTATACTCTGATTATGTACACGTGTCGAATATATATGTCAATAATTGTTGTCAACAATGCTGACTTTCATGTTACGTCATGCAACACAAACAAGTTGAAATTTCACGAATGATGAAAAATTTGAATTTCATCAAATTCCGGAATACACGTGGCATGCATGCATACATATGTATCCCGGCTGAAGAACATTTCTACGATTTCTCTGCAACCTTCTTACAGGTTTCTTTAGTATATCAATTACCAAGTAAAATGATTCCGATTACAAGAGAGGAATTAAAATATATTTCAAAAAGAATTTTATCGACCATCTATCAAGTTCGATGGCATCAGACTGTTATTACATACTTGTCACTATCATTATGACATATCTTTGAAATTACTTAATTTATCCAAGTATTATAGCTTACGTTTACGACTCTGCTATTTTAAGTAAAGTTTTTCAAGCATTTCGTACAGGCCGTTATCGAGAACGTAGATTTATGAAAACGGGAATAAGAAAAACGAATAAATTACCACTCTTCATTCGCAGTTCCTTTACACTTCACATAAAACCAGCCATTTGACGTAGATATCATACGAATATGCATTTTATGCGACCCGACGGTCAGAATCTTAAACGATCACGTATTAGCAGGAAAATATTATTTTCAACTGACAGATGTCTATTTCGTACAAATTATTGCAACACGTCATCGTACGCGACGAGAAAAGTTCTCATTACGGCGAATGTAAGAAACTACGCGCGATTAATACGATGACTAATTCTGGGCGTGTTCAAGATCAACATTGAATCTAATAAGGAGTGAACTTGAATAGGAACGTATTCCTGTGACGCTCTCAGCAATGACTGATAACATTAAACGGTCATGATCAACGCTAAATTTGATCGTACAATAGAGATCGATGCGATTAGTAAATTACAATCCGTATCAATCGATCTGAAATGTGAAGAACGAAATCGACAGATATGTTCAAGCAATCTTATTGTGAATTGTTAAGTATAATTATTATCAGCTGAGGTACATTATATCGCGTTCCCGAATCTTTCCTCGTTTCGGCAAAATCGATAGCAACGGATTGAGACCATGACTTTGCGGTTAACGACATAATTAGTGAAACTTGGTCAACGAAATTGTCAAGGTTCACTCGCGACTTTCTGTGTAAGTCTCGTTTTTTATCAATGTTGTGAAACCGTTGCACATGCTTTCCACAGATATTTGACAGATGAAACACAATACACAAGTCTCGATACGTTCTCTTCAGATTTCTGATCGCAAGTACGCTAGTTCAATCTGTTAGATTATCAATCAACTTATAACAATCTATGGAACATATTTCCAGGCGATAACTTCGAAACAGACACGACTCCTAGTCCATTTATTTCATCAATTACTAACAGCGCGTTCATCGATCAAATCTATAAATAAAACCGTATAGTACTTGAAACAACAATAGTTCCTGCTAACCGGCTTATTCACTGACGAATATTGACAATCTTTTCAACGAGCGAAAAGGGAGCAAAGAAAAAGATGTCAAGTAAGAGGAACAGGAAGCGCTGTGAAAACAAGGAGAAATGAGATTCTTGGCAGTTCCACTTTCGATAAAATCTGTATCAAGTAAAATCAGACACTGGGTTCAGATTAAATATAACTACGGTCGGTTTGAATCTGCAGTTTAAAGATGTAAACATGCCCAAGGTATTAATAATAGATTCTGGCTACTGTGCCCGATTTAAACATTTACTTCGAATATCATCGTGTTCAATGTGTGAAAGAAAATTGAAATTTATCTTACCTTATAATTAGTGACGTTGTCGAAAAATAAAATAGCTTCGAAATGATTGAAAGAGAACGATCGACGCGAAGACACGAGCGACAGCGTGCTGACAAAACACGCACGACACCCGAAAGTTCGCAGAAGACTAACCGTTTCGTTATTCGTCATTACGGCTGCGGGCGTGCCTTAGTGCCTTCCTTCGTTTTCTCTCTCTCTCTCTTTTTTTCTTTCTATCTGTCTTTCTCTTCTCTTCATGTACGCAAGCGTATGAAATGGCGCGAATTACGGGCACTGAATCAGGTTCAATTTTTAAGTTTTTGTAATTCTCTTTCGAAACGCGGTACGATATATATATAATACTTTCAAGCTATGTTTTGTATCATAAAAATGGATATGTTAAATATCAAAAGAGCATATGTCAATTAATGTATTCAGGCTAAGATAAATGAAAGGATATTTCGAAATTTGGAATCATTGATTACTAAAAATTAATCTCTATGCAAACGATTAGATACACTTAATATTTGGTAGTTATACATTTTAAAATAAATATAATAGATAAAGAATTTATAGACTTACAGATGAATTAATGTCGAATATGTGCATAAAATTTCGCATTAACGATCGACACATTTCTACTCGTAAGAGATTGAGATAAAATCTAAATTTTATAACACAAATAGGTCACCGAGGAGATAGAGATACTAATATACTATTAAAGAGTGGCTGCGACCGTGCAATCATGAGGACAGCAAATAGGATCAAGTGGAGTTCAAAAACATAGTCGTTAATTGCATCGAAGAAGTCAGCGACCGACAAGTTTGGCGCGATAGGTAATGAATAAACGTAGAACGCCAACATTATCGATTTTCTACCGGCTACCTCGAGTTTAGGTTTCGAAATTTCTACGTATAGCAGCACTGCACAAGTGGGTATAGAAGACAAATTCCTCCTACCCATGCTCCTACCATCAAGGAGTCCTCTCTACTGCCCTGCAACTACCACCACCACCTCTGCTCCTAATAATAATCATAATTTAACATCCAGAAGTGCTGTTGTCTTATACACGTGACAAAGATTTTTATATTTATCTCAAATTGTATATTTTGTTTAATTAAAAAGCTTGACCATGGCGGAATTTGTTGAAAAACGATGCGAGGATATGATTCCCGAATTAGAACAGATGGAAAGAATGAAGCTGTTCGACAAAAATGAAATTCGGTAAGAGGTGCAGGTTATATTTTCGTATTATATTGTTTATTTCGATTAACAATCAGCTTTTTTAAATTGTAGAGGAATTGCAAAAAAGTTGAAAGAATATGAATATAAAATTCAGCGACACACGAAAACTAAGGAAGATTATTTAAGATATATACAGTACGAAATGGATCTTCTTAAATTAATCAAACAACGCCGAGGAGTATGTTATGAGATTTGAGAAAATAATTATTTCATTTTAACTTTGAACCCTTCAATCGTTTGTGTAATAATTTCTTTCTGTTCAACAGAAATTTGGTATGAATCAGAAAAAATCAGATATCGATTACATGATTACAAATAAAATGAATTATTTGTATAGAGATGCAATATTTAAATTCCAAGATGATATTCGATTTTTCATTGCCTATATCAAATTCTGCAAACATGTTGTAAGTGATCAGAATACAGATTTTCTTTCAACACAGATATCGATATGTAAATCTACATAATTTTTTATATTGTAGCACTTGCAGAACAACGTTAGTAACATGTTAGGTCAAATGTTATATCTTCATCAGGATAAACCAAAATGCTGGCATATTGCTGCTCGTTGGGAGTTGGAAGAAACTAAAAATATCACAAATGCACGTCAGTACCTCTTTCGAGGTCTACATATACATCCCACTTCTCAATTATTATTTCTTGATGCTTTCAGGTACATAACAAATGTTCCTTATAATTATATTAATATACATGTATTTATATTTGTAAAAGCTAATTTCGTGGTTTAGATTAGAATTGAACGAAGCATTGACCAATGATGAAAGAGGTGAGAATAATAGTAATGACACAACACCAACGGGAACTGATGATAATATGACTACTAGATTGAAAAGAGCTAACGTTATATATGAACAAGCGTCAAAACGCATTAAAGATATCAAGTTCATTATTGAATTACTGAACATTACGAAAGAATACAAACATGCGCAAGCATTGCAAAATAAAATCGTAAGGTATAAATCATGAAACTATGGTTACCAGCTATGAGTTGATACGAACTTTAATCATTTTATCTTATTTTTAGTGATATCATTCAAGAATATCCTCATGAACCTCTAATGTGGAACACAATGGCCAGACGAGAATTAGAAGGACTTGTTCAACCTCCTCTGAATGATACAACAATGGAAATTGATAGTTCGGAACAAGTTTCATTAAGAGATCGTATAACTTCTTGTAATAAAGTGTATCAAACAGCAGTCAAGAAGATTAAAACTGAAGAAATGTGGTCATTTTATATAGAATGTTTAATAGAAATTAACGAGAAACCCTCGTTACCAAACTTCAAAAGGAAATTATTAAAAACTGCATTATCGCAGGCACATCAAGCAAAAAAATTGAAAGAAAAATATTATTTGCATTGGGTTAGTAAAATACTTCATTGTTCGTTAAACGAATAGTACGATAGAGAAAATTGTAAAACACCATTATTGCAGATCAATATGTTAAACGTTGAAAAGAAAGATGAAAATACTGATAAGAAGCTGAAAGAGATTTTGAGTATGGCAACTGAAACTTTGCCAAGTAGTATAAGTCTTTGGCACGCTAGAGTAAGATACTTGTTTGCTTATGGAGAAGACGACGAAGCTGAGGCTGCTTTTTCTAAGGTACAGAAGGATTTACATCTATCTTTGGTGCATTCATATTTACGTTGTATGATTTTTTAGGCAACGCAAATCCTCGGTGAAAAATCATTGCCTCTATGGAAACTAAAGATATTACATGTACAATCAAAGTGTCCCGAGAAAAATGAACAAGTTTTCCAAGCTGCTATGCAGGCACATCCAAATATCGCTCAAGAAATAAAACCTACTTACATCGAATGGCTGGTCCTAACAAAAAGTACGTATAATGTTACATTTGATGGCATGTTCATTATTTATTATATCATTTATTTTAGATATACAAACGGCCAGAAAAGTTTATGACAACATCTGTTTGCAACCCCCTTTTTCTCTTGAATTGCACAGAAAAATGATTGAACTAGAACTTGTCCAGCCCGAAATATCGGCAAAACACGTTCGAAAGTGCAATGAAATGTCAATACTGCAGTTTGGTAAAAATAATACGAGCGTTTGGATGGAATTTATCAAGTTCGAAATGAAACACGGTGACCCAATAAAAGTTGGCGAACTTCATAGAAGAGCAGTCCAAATGTTAGAATCAGAATTGGTGGACTCATTTCTTTCAGAATACAGTTTACTTAAAGTCAGTTCAGATTCCATTAACGCCAAGACATAAGCATATACAGTAAAATGTATGATAAATACATTGTACATATAATAAGTAGGTAATTTATATATGTCACGTATATTTACGTTTATAATATGTATTCGTGCATTTACTTCATGATAGATTTACGTGCATCTAGGAATCCATTCATGACTCGAGTGGTATCTCTTTCTCCATACGCGTGAGAACAATGTTACGGTCCGTCTCATTACGTAGTCTCGTTCTATCTCCTGTTTTCAGTGTTGCTCTCATATCTAAGCACATCACATCAGTCGCCAAGGAATGTTGTTTATCTTCTAAATTTTTATCCACTCGCAAGAGCAAGCCTTCCAAGTCGTTATACGACCCTCTAAAAAGAGAAACCATGTGCAGTAACATTCATAGCCAATAAATAAGAAAAAATATATTATTTTATAAATCATTCATTGAACGTACTTAGATTTATTCAAAACATCGATCAAATCCTTTTCAGTCTGCCGCAACTGCAGGACTTCGTCTTTCAAACCCATTTCAGCCTCGTCGCGACAAAGTTCAAAGCCAGGGCGATAAGTACGATTTTCTAAACGCGTCTCCGCGCATTTCATCGAGTCAATTTTATGCAGAAGTGCGTCCTCGATTCTTACTATTTCTTTTTGTAAAATTTCCATTTCTTTTTGAATCTACAAATTATCCGATCGATTCAACTTGTTTCAAATACTAACAATGTGTATGAAATTATAATCACTTTAAGTTTTTGCCATTCCAATTCGTTGCGAGCTTTCTGCGTTTGGTAAATTCTTTTTCGTAAACTAAAATCTGTAACATCTTGCTGTGCTTTAATATCATTTCGGGCACGTTCGCGCATGACATTCATAGCTTCTCGAAAACCATAGGCATCGCTCAATTCGTTGTCAGCTAAAGTTTTAGTGTATCGGCAATGTTCCAACCACGCTTCATATGGTATTGAACTACAATAATAAAACGGGCAATGGATCTTAAAACATACGATTAAACATTATTCTTACCCTTTCGGAGTTCGTAATGCATTCGGTTTATAACTAATGTTTGCACACGTTCGATCCAAACTAAGATTTTCTCTATCTATGTTAATTGTTTCTTCTTTATCTTCTACTTCTAATTGTACCCCAAATCTAACTTCTTCTAAACGATTCAACTTTTCCCACGCAGATTGCACTCTGCGCAAAACAATTTACGATCATATTCCTGAAAGTGTCCTGTCTTCCTATATTTTACCTCTCTGTTAGCCACTTCTTAACGTTTTCAATTACGCAGAGCTCTCTTTTTAATTCTGTGTCTGCTTCGTCATAAGTAAGCTCTGTTCCTCTACGACAATCTCTCATTGAAATACATTCTGCTGTTATTTGCAACGGATAATTCAAGTTTTCTAATTCCTTCTCCGTGTCAGCTTTCTCGTCTTGTAAAGACTTTATCTCCGAAAGTAATTTATCCAACAATTTCTCCAACACTTCTCTCCAACGCGATAATTCAGTCACCCTACACAAATAATTGAAAGATATGCAATTTTGTTTAACAGCATGCAGTTTAATTTATCTATGTACCTATCTGCAAGCCGGGTATTGTTCATGTACGTATCCCATATAGTTTTCACCATCGTTTCGGAACGAATAATCTTTCCCGAATTTCGTAACTCGAATGCCTCTCCGCTCCTGAGAGCTGCATTTTGCTGTAGTTCCCATTGTTTGGCATACCAATCTGCTAAACCTGTTGCAATAAAAAAAAAATTTCGCGTTAAATTTTAAGCTGTTATAAATGGTTGTAAATTAAGAAATTTTTGTTGTAGCATCAACAGATTGAAAAATTACACTTACTTATATGGGGCAAAGGTTTTTCGTACGTAATTACAGACTTGTCCATAATTTAAGAGATGTATGCTACGTTTATACAAAAGTTTTGGATAAATAACCGTAGCACGGTATCGGGAATTAGGAATTTAGGTAAGCAGTTGCCAGAGCAACGACACTATTGCGTGCCGAATTCGATATTGATTCGATATTTTATTTAATTCTTGCATTTTTTACAAATCGTTCCAACATCTAATTTGCTATTACGTAATCAGAAGTGAATCATTTATTCTTAATCGATGTAGCGGTTCATATTTGAAAAAGAAAAAGTAGATTTTTATTTTGATAATTATGCATCCTGTGAGGAATATCGACTTGATTAATAAACCGATTGTTACAAATAGTAAAAGAGTTTGAATAATAATTTCCAGTAGAGTTGTAAGAATGTCTCAAAACTCAAAATTATGAAAGCGGAAACGAAAATAATATAGACTACACGCAAAGCAAAATGCAGACATCTGTTACGGAAGTTGTTATAATATATTCTAAATTTTAAATACCGATAATAATTAATTTAAATATCAAGCTTAGCACAAAAGATGTGAATTATACAATTTTCTTAAACATCTGACTTGAAAAAGTAAGTATTTATGTACAATTAGATAATTATTGAAACTACGTATATGTCGAGGAGTTTGAATGAAGTTATACGATTCTTCGAAAATCGGTACATGAATTTTATTCAAGGTCCGTACGTTGAACAATAAAACATCCAATAAATGTTGTTTAAATTTGATCCGTATTGTAAGTCCTGGATGTTACAATTTACAATAATTCTAAACGACAATATGTGACTACACATACACGTAGTCATTATCCTTGAATGGCGTGTTGGATGGAAGCTTTCGCTTATACGTCTGCGCATTAACTGCCTACATTACGACTCAAGCATAGCCGGGATCAAGTTATTTAAGGGAAGGCGGGATAAAATTGTATCGCATTTGTTTGTACAGTTAAATTAGTTTGTAGAATAATTTTTGAAAAAGGGAAACCTTCGTCTTTGATTATTCGAAATTACTAATCGAAATTATCGTCGGCGCCGAGCTTTTATATTGACCGTTTGAATAGTATGCGCAGATTGAGTATGAGAGGTAAGCATGGGAAGTCGGAAAAGTCGGAAACAACCAGTGATGGTGAATTGGAGGCAAATGGCGTCGCGCGTCTAAGTGTAACAAACGAGAATAACGAAATGAAGAAAGACAAAGAGAACGAAAATATCGAGTCCTCGCGCAGAAGTGCAGGAAAAAAGCGTACGTCTCGTGGCCGGCATAGTCTGAAAGAAGCGAGTAAAGATCTCATCGGAAAATCGGACGTTGAAGATACACAAGTTACCGAGTCGGAAGAAGAAAACAAGAATGTCGGAAGACCTGGACCAAGCAAGAGATTTAAAAAGGATGAAAAGACCTCTGCTATCGAAAAGGAATACGAGGTATAACAAGCATCATATTTACTTTGGTTCCACGTAGTACAATAATTATGTTTACGACAAGACCACAACCGTTGTTGGATGTACGGTTTGTTAGCGGCGTCGCGTCGCTTCGTTGGGGTTGATCCCGACTCCTTGTCACGAGAGCTCAACATTTCTCAAATGTACATTTCAGTTGTTTGCCTCTCAATTGTATAATGAATCTTTATAAAAATTAACTGTTTTTTCTGAATTCCTTGACTCCGATTAATATTTACGAAAATAATTCATATGAAACTAAAATTGATACCGCATCGATGTACGGTGATAACAAATGCGCGTTGTTTTTAATTGTGTTCATTTTTTACTATTCAGGTTCTAAAAATAGTGGGTCAGCGCACTATCAAAGGTCGTCGTCAATTTTTAATCAGATGGAAAGGATACGACGAAGATTCCGACACATGGGAACAAGAAAAAGATTTAAATTGCACCGAATTAATCGAAGAATATTTAGCCGAAAATGCCGAGAACGAAGAGGAGATAAAACCAAAAAAAGCGGAAAATTCATTAAAATCTCCGGGAAAAAGCAAATCTCCAAAAATTGACAAGCGGAATAAAAAAGCAATGAAGACTATAGTAAAGAAAGCAGAAAATGGTATTAATAATTAAGCATTGCTGAAGTGTTGCGACGATTATTTAATTTTGCTGTAATTGTTCACTTGGTGTTTTTAAATGAATGTCAGGTAAACAGATAACACCATCCGATGAAGAAAAAGATGACAAGGACAATCAGAAAGAATTTGAAGTAGAAAAAATTATTGAAGTACACTTCAAAAAGAATAAGACGAGGGAGTTCTTAATTCGTTGGAAAGGATTTACACCAGCGGACGATACATGGGAACCAGAGAAAAATTTAAATTGTCCAGAGCTAATTGCTAAATTTATGCAGAAAGTGGAAAAAGCGAAGAATACCGAAGCACGCGAATTGAGAACTAATCGTCCTCATACAAAAAGATATACTTTAACTACCCACGAGCCCGGTAGGCGATTGTCTCGTCGAAATATGGACAAACAAAGGTAGAGTTCATGTGACTCTGTTAATGCTTATCGTGTTCTGTGAATCAGAAATTAATATTCCGTTTTTCCTTGCAGAGCTACGTATCATGAATGTGATGAGTAAGAGATTACAGAGTATCAAGACGTTCATACGTGCACAATCACTTAACAAATCGGTTAACTCCACTTTTTTAATTTTTAATATGCAAAATATATCAAGGGTCGCGGTAGCGACCGGAAGGCAAATTTAAGTCTGAAGGTGGCATTTTCTTTACAGTTAGATTTAACAGCTAAATTACCATGTTTTCTTTTACTATGCGGATAATATGATAATAAATGCTTATTTCAATATATATTTTAAAAGAGAATATAGTTTTATACACTTTTTCTTTTATGGAGTTAACCGATTCGGCATGTGAACGCCTGGGGTATGTATACGTGACTTGCTTTGTAAAAAATTCTCCCACAGTCACGTTTAATGGCAATCTAACCAACGTGCAACTTTTTTCTGAGTCATCTGCGTCGGTGGCAATTAATAAACAAGTGTTTTCGTCTTTCTACGTACTGTGAAGAACTAAAGCATGTAATGCCATATTGAGAAGTCATGGTGCGTCATAAGACTATAATGTTTCGGTCCTTTTCTTTTTTTAGATTTGTCCCTCATTATGAAGGAATTACACTACTATTACATACATGTATGTAAACATTATATATCATTTTTTATTACGTTGTAAAGTGTCAAACATTTTCAATGTTTATAAAATATGTATATTGATACTTGGATCGAATGCAAAGTATCCTATATTTACTCTATAATTCGATAAAACATTAGTGGATAAAACTAATTTGAGATTGGCAAGAGTAAGTGTCTGTGAAATTGATTAGTAAATTGTAGATCTAGAATAATTAAAACTTGTATCATTTATGGTTTAAGTATTTCTATAAGTACTATAATTGAATATAAGAAGATTCTGATTCTATTAATATAAAAACTGGCATGAACCAAATAATTTTCATAACATGTTGGTTCATATTTATAAGACAAACAAAGAAAGGATAAAAATCATTTCAAATGTTTTATTTCATAACTTCTAATATTCTTGCCAGTAAATAAAAGACATACACCCGTTTTGACATGTGTACGAATTATACTTTGAGAAAGAAAAGGATAGTGGATTTTTGGTGTAAATTTTTTTATAATTCTCGATTTGTTATAATAATTATTACATGAATTATGCAAGTCAAAAAACGAACAAGATTAGAAATAGTTGATACCGAAAAAAGGTATTATAACAATTTCGATCAAACTGAAAATGGTATTAATTTCTGGAAAATATTTGTTATAGTATTAATCATCTTGGTCTTAATAATTCTATTTGTAATGTGTTGTCGTTACATCGGACAAATCGTTTGCATATTTAAAAGGTTCATTGTATTTTTGTTTCTATGATTTATGCCATGTGTTTGTCACATTTATGTCTAGTTTTTGGTACTATACTACAATAAAATTATATGTACGTTCGTAAAGATGCCTTGTCCGACGAAATAGCAAGTGTAATGATGATTGTTCTCCCATAATAAAAAGAACTAACACCAATTCGTATCTGAAACAACGATTTTCATGGCCCGCAACATGCGATTTTTCAAAATTTCATGTGAGACGCGATGGACAAAGGAATAAACAATGTGAAAATAAATGTAAACTAAAGACTCTTCTACAGGTACATCAATAAGCATATAAGTACATACATATTATGTTAAAAACAATTATCTGTCATAAATATGTTCGTATGTAAAATAATGTATAATTAGGAAAGGAAAAAATTACTTGCCCCAAATGAGCATAAAAATGTGACCACTTACAATGTAGAATTAAAAAAACGATTATCTTTAAAAATGTGTTTCTCACCCGCTCGCACGAAAGTGAAAAATATATCGAATAAGTCTGACGCCAAAAATTGTGAAAGTTACGAATGCAATGAGCTGGGTGCACAAACTACAAATAATTTTTATCATAGCTCCTACGAGGTATTACTCAACAGTTTTACTTGAATCTAATACAACTCCTTAATTCTGATAATTTTTTCTATTTTAGAATGACAGAGGTATATGTTTTTCCGATTCAGATTTAAAATTTTTGATGATTCCATTACATCCAAAACGAGCGATAGGGGACGAACTATTGTTGTGCAAATGGGATTCAGGAAATATTATTAATCATTCTAAAAAACGAGATAACACTAGTTCGAAACTAATAGAACTTACATTTGAAAATGCGGAGTCGTTCACTGACACTACGCAAAGATACGGACGTCATAAACCAAATTGTATACCTTATCCTCTGTTGTCAAAAGATTTAGCTACCGATTCAAAGTGTTTCTCAGATTCTGCAGTCAAGAAAACTACGCAGAATGTATTCCTCAGCAAATTAAAAAGGTTTCTTAAAATTTGACTATACTTTTAAATTTAGTTTAAATGAATAAAACAATGATTTTTATTATGTATGCAGGCCAACTAATTCTTTCACTTGTACGTTACCAAGTATATCTAACGTAAATAAAAAACAAAATGACCAAATCGTGACAGATTCAAAAGTCAGAGATTCTTGCAAACAAACCATAGATAATATTAGTGGGATGATAACAGATGACTTAGTTGAAGTAAACTCAGAGTCAAATTTGCTTAAGAACGACTTAGATCCCAGGAAAGTCCACCAAAAAATAATTTCAGAGGTAGTAAGAAATCAAATTAAAGAGATAAAAAATTGCGGAGAAAAGTCGGACGAAAATCTCATTAAACGCTCATTACACAATTTCATCGCGGAACTAAATTTCATACCCACAACTGGTATTGGTAATAACGAAAGTACTTTGGCTCCACCGAATTATAAGTCAGAGACAAATGACATTTATGATGAATTAGGAATATTATTCTCGCACTACCTGAAACTCCAAAGTCAACCATGTGAGAGGAAATATTGTCCATTAAAGCGTCATTTAAAGCAACAAGTTCGTCACAGTACACAAAAATGTCAAAGGAGATTCAGTTATTACCAAATATATCCATATGATCAGAGACCAACATGTAACAGTGGAAATGTCTGTGAAGACACATATGATGAATTAAAATTGATGTGCACTCCTTCAGCAGAAAGAAGGCGTGTTTATTATTACATGTTTCAAAGAAGAAAGCATTTCTTAAATCAACCCTACCGCATGTATAATCAAAATTCTACAACAACTGAACACAAAATTAAACAATGAGTGTTTGATAATTCGAATCAACCTCTTTTAAACACATGCTATGCTACTTTCTAAATAACGATAAGGTATAAGAAATAAAGCACGTATGTGTTTAAAAAATTATTTTATTTTATTAGTTACATGCGTTCACTTCGTTTTACCTCCTTCACTTGGAGACCTAAACAATACATTAATAGAAGGAATTAGAAACACAGATTTAAATTTAATATAGTTATGTTAGTAAACCAAGAAGTACCTGGTGGTAATGATTGTTTTAGTTTCTCGGCCTTTTCTTTGTCTGTGATGACAAGAGTATATAAAAATCGTGAACACCGAACCTTGAACTTAACATTATCAGCGTTCTTCTTTATTTTAACAGCTGAATTGTTGCCATGAAAAAGAAACTTCGTATGCATTTCATTGTATCATAAATATGAGATTAATATTTAACGAAATTAATTAAACTTACATTTTGCATCTTTCCTTCTTGCCTTCAACAGGAAATCCTTGATTTCTTTAATTTCTCGTGGCTGAAAAGCATTTTAAGCCAGTTAATACTACGATTATAGGCTAGGTTAAGCTTATGTCATACTCAATATATTTATAATATGCATTAACAAGCCTCTTGTATAAATATTATTTAAAAGAGAATAGCAATAGAATTCATATCAAGTACAATTAGAACCTACAGTGTTTTTAAATATCCGAGTAAGTATTTAATTAATGCTTACCATTGTGAAGTAGAGAGTTGGGTACACCTAGAAGCACCTGGAATAATCGAGAAAAATGAGTCGCACTACTAGCCAATTCAAGAAATTTCTAGATTTCTAGAAAATGTATCATTAACACATAATCCAAATGATACTGGATTTATATTAGAAAATTGGATTTTAGTAGAGCAATGAAAAAACAGCACTGACCCTTCTGTAATATAACCGGAAAAAGAGTGCGTACCAGTGTTGCGTACCCTTAAGAAGATGTATCAAATCAGCAACAGGACATTTAAAAAAATTTAACATTTTACATGCAAATTTAGTTGACAACAGAAATATAACGAGAGATATCAACAGCAAGCTTTTCGGTATGCAGTGCTATATACATCTACGATTGTATAAATTGTCATAATTGTTTAAAATACTTTCCAATACCTATAATCAAAATTGTCAATTAAAGTAAATTCATTTAATATTTCTGTAATGTAATAGATTAGATTTATGTTTCTGGTCTATTTTTTTTTTATTAATAAAACACGTGCTTTTTCTTTTAGTAAGGATTTCAAATAAGTGTATACTCTTTTGACTATCGTTCGTGCATATATATTTCTGTAGTGGATGTGGATACGTGTTGTGTATATGTAGTATATATGTGTACCTAATATACGTATGTATACGTCTGCGTTGCGCTCCGTTCATCGGTTCGCATTCGCACTTTCGTCAGTCACTTTTCCGGATCACAATCACAAGTACAGTATACGCGACGGGTCGACGAGAGTCGAGAGTCGTCGAGAGTATAAATGGTATAAAAGCGTCCTCGCCATACTTCGTTTGTGACCGTAATTTTTTGTTTAACAACCGCGTACGGAGATTGAACTGTTTTGGTGCTGAGGTAACAGCTTTACAAATTTGCAATGGATAGTCCGTTACCGCACATTATGGAAAGTGCGGATTGCGATGGTACCTCGAAGCCGAAAGACAGGTTAGTGAGCCTTCTCGATCAGATTGAAGTGCACGTAGAGCAATTGAGAAGAGATGCGTGGAGACTCGAGGAAGAAAGAGATACGCTTCTGACCACTTTAGACACGCTGAGAAACAACGAAATAGTCAGCTCATTAGAAGACAGTGAGTACTTCTGATTGCAAGGTTTCGTTTAGAACCAATCTAGAAACGTCACTGGGTCAAAATCTGTTATCAGTAGAAACTTTTACATTGTTACTTAATAAAGTCACAATCCCATTGCTTTATGCTCGTGTGTCACTTTATATGCGTCACTTGTCATTTTTACCGCCTGTTAAATCTAACCTATGAACGTCAGTAATACGTTTTGAGCGTGATCAAACTTTTTTTCAATAGCTGATAGGGATGACGTACTAAGATACGCAGAGAGACTATCTATGCGATGTTTAACTGTTGACGTTTTGGTCAAAATTCAACGTGATCAGATTCAAGAAGAAGCATTACATCAAGTATGTACAATTGTTCATTCCCTACGATGCATTAAGCAATTCTGGTATTTAATTCATTTAATTGATTTGTTTAGGTGAACGGTTTAATAGATGGTTTAGTGATTAGTCTTCGCGATGATCCAACTGGAACTCGGCAGCGGTGTGCATCCTTCATGAATGCCTGTAGTTCGCATGGATATGGTCAATCTGATAAGAACTTTGAAACAGCCATCCTGGGTTGTACTATAGACGATCAAAAACGAATAAAGAAAAGATTGCAGGGGTTGTTGGATTACATTGACAAAATGCATACAATTCAGTTACTGTGAAACTTGATTTGAGATGATTGATGTTAAAGGAAAACAGATAAGCTACTTCTCGAATGAACGATTAATATCTGTTAATTGTTTGAAAGGAGATTTGAAGAAGAAAATAAAAACTAATTAAAGCAGGGTGCTTGATGATAATTGGTGATTTTTATGGTAAATGTAGAGAAGGTGTTGCTTGTGTAAGACAGTGGGATTTTCTCTACATATATTGTTTCTATACCTTGCTATCGATGCAAATAAGCTTCATTGCACTTCATAATCCATATTTGTGCATTAATTGTAGTAGGAGTTAATATATAATTAGTATTAAAATGAATGTCCTCACTTATTGAAATAAAGAATGTTTCAGGCTTTTAAGTTCGTACATGCTTCTAAGCAAACAACTGTAATTATCTTTTCAGTATTTGCACTTCATGCAGAAGGGAAAATATAGTGTTTTTAAATCATCTTTTATGTTTATACATTTCTGAAGATTTTATAATAAAAATAAATTTTTCAGATGAAGATCCGAACGTATGTATATTAATAGAATGATTGTGAAATTTAATCTTTGTGTGGATATTTTATACATGATATTTATTTGTATGTGTTTAATATATGGCTAGTTTTAATATGCTTACGAT
>NW_017176396.1:290840-301640 GCF_001652005.2 Ceratina calcarata | reverse complement strand
ATGAAATAATTGACATATTTACACTGTGCATTCATCCTAAAAGTATTGATAAATTCTAAAAGAACCGATAATACTCGAATCAAAAAATGGAAATACATTATAAAAATGCATTTATGTCTGTAAAAAGACACTATTCCAATCATGACATTGTTACATTCTTTCTTTTTATTTTGTACTTCGTTCAAGTCTTTATCTTTTATTGATTGAAGACATTTAAGTACAAGTAGCAATTAACAAATTTTTTAGTTTTTAATTCGTTTATGTGCGTTGCTTAATTGCAGTGAATTACGTAAATGAAATTTCTCTAATAAGTTTATCAAAGCGTGTATTACAAGACCCTTCTCGAACGATAAAGTGCCGAATCAGTCAATGGACATTGAAAGAATCTTATCGTAGTTATTTATATCTTCATAAATACGGATATATCAGTCTGTACACGGTAGAGGGTATTCGCTTACTATTTTTCATATACCTATCCACGCAAAGACTAAAGTAGCCTACAAGCGTTCTTTACGAAATTCCGTTTTTTATGATTCTTTATCTTGGCTCCTGGTCTCAAAACGATGGTACCATTACCCGTACTCCGACCACACGTAGACCCGTTCGGACTAAACGCACCTGTAATGCATACATAAAAATATATTTTCGTAAACCGTATAATTTCCGATTTGGACATCCGAAATTTATAATGCGACTTCTTACACTCCACATTATATTCATATCTTTAATATGTTATGCGTTATTAGAAAGAAAGAGATATGTATATTATACATAATTTTATGCACACTTAATTAGTCTAGTTTATTATCCTTGTGGATGATATATACGCTGTAAACAATTAACTTGTTACTTATCCAATTTACGTTAACAGAAATAAACTGATTACACTCACTTCCGTACCTTACAGTTTGTTCTATTTCCGTGTAATAATTGCGATTGAACATGATAACACATGTCACTACGTATCAGCGAGCAATTCGAAAAGTTCATCGGTTGGGTTTGGGCAATGTCCTACGTATTATATATATACATATATATATGTTAGATACACACGTAAAGAACTCCTAGGTTTCACCTTTGCACACATTGAAACGTGATTCACACAGACTCCTGCAACTTGCTTCATGAAAAGTGGGAATCGATGCACGTTCCAGCATATGCAGAGTGCTTTACGTATGCACACTCGCGCGTTATTCAAGATTCAGGATCGATGCTTTCAGTCACGCGATCTGGAAGATGCATTCACACTTGCTGGAAATAAGATTTCTGACATTAAGCTGGCATCAATGGCCGTTTATTTTCAGTTAGTCGCGGTATTTAACGAGACTTTTTTTTGTTACATGTCCAAGAAAAATCTATAAAACGTAGTTATTTAAATTTTTGTTAATTTTTACAAATGAAATATACATTAAAAAATTTAGTCCACTGAGAAACGACCGCAAGCACAACTATAAGATTGATCTACGTACAACCGTGACTGTTGATTGAATACTGATCAAGATAGTTTTCTAAACGCAGGCTAAATGTGGGCCAACGCTCAACCCTTTCGACGATGTCAGTCGCCATATCGAAACATTCGCTCGAGACGAAAAAAGAATACAGAAAAGGCGAAAGGATTGTAAAAATAATCCGTGTCGAATCTAATCCGATACAACTGTCTCCTCACGAACTACGAACGTGATGACGAGATACTTAAATTCTTCGCCACAGTTAATACATTATGCATCTCTCAAAGGGATTCTAAGAAAGCGCGCTGTCCCTTTCACACAACTGTTGCCGATTACAGGAATACATTAGTCCGTATCGCATTGATACCGATCATTACGACTTGTTCAAGTCGTTCAATACCATGTCTCTCCCAAACAGGAGACACAGAACTTTGCTACGTTATCGAATAATCTTAAAACGGACAAGTTAGGTAAAAGGATCTACTCACTTATTACAGAGGGAGATCTAGGACCGGTAGAGTACAATCTCAGGTCATCCTGATAATCGTCGTCGCAGCGGCGCATCTCGTGAAGACATCGCGACGCCAAGTGCCGGAAGACGCTCATGACACCGACGTCCTCCTTCACGGAGGTCCTTAGGAGCTTGCAACCCAAGGCACGACCGAGCCTCTCAGCCTCGTCCCTGAAACAATACCCTGCTCGAGATTACTTGAAATCGCGGCGTTAATTATGCAAACCACGCTTACGGATCAATGACGCACTGATCAACGAGGTCCATCTTGTTTTGTACCAGAACCGTGGGAATTTCGCCGCACTCGTTCTCCACCTGCAAACCAACAAGATCCAACGCTCCTTTATCAGTCTGCGAACCGCGCGACTCGACGCATTTTTTCTTTTCTAATTAACGTCGAGTAACAAAGTAACTACCGGTCGCGCGCATTTCGTACGTTCCGAAGAACTGAGCCTGAAACAGTTTAAACTTTAAATGTTAAGCGGAATCTACTGGGAAGATACCGAACGCGATACGAATATAATTATGAGTGAGCGAAATACGATTAGACGTAGTGACAAATATTCGCAGCTATTTACCGCTTGCCTGATTGCGAGACTCGCAACGTTACACCTTTCCCGACGGTGTTTCTCTGCAGCGAGCGAAAAAAGCGAACATACAAGTTTCTACGAAAGGAATTCGAGAGCGTGTGTTCGATGATCTTGAACGATCGGAATCATCCACCGCCGACATGCCTTTCTACCGTTAAGAATCTCTCATGAACGCATTAGAATATTTTTGTATCCTATTATGAAGTCGGAATCATTAAGGAACAGCGTAGGGAACAATGCTCCTATAAGAGAACACACTTTTAAGGCATCGCCGACAACAATCGCGTGCGTTCTCTACTTCAGACCCGTTTTACGCGACGTGATGGTAGAAGGAAACCGGAAAGTGTATCGATGGGAGATTCAGTTTTTCCTTGTCCGTTCAGCTCGTACGATAGATTCCGTATCTTTATTACAAGTGGTATCCAATACAAAGTGTAATAATACACAATATAAATGATATGACAAAGATCTGGAGAAAATATACAGCAAGGTAATAAAGATACAGAAGGAGCATATACAATATATGCATATATCAATAAAGTATGTGTACGTGTCAGGCTTATTATTATCAGAGCAATTATACGGGATTCTATGACACGCGTTTTCGCAAAGCGATCTAAGACACCGTCGTGTCGCTACCTGCGGAAAACGGCGTTCAGCCGTGGAGCGACTTAAAATCAGCCCCCTCGGTTTAATGGCACCTTCACTTTCACATTCCACTATCCGTCGCGACTACCTACGGAAACGTGGTTGCACCGGTCGGGTGCGGCGTGTATTTGCCTCGCGCGCAACGAGAGTCGTACCTTCAGCTTCCACGAAGGAATGGCGTCGAAGGAATCCCTGTCAGTGGCTGAATAAGCGAGGACGCAGGCATGGGCGCCGCGATAATAAGCAGCGGTGATTGCGTCGAATTCCTCCTGACCGGCGGTATCCCACAACATCAGTCTTACGTCCTCGCCGTCCACCCTGTGGAAACAAGGCTGCTTAGAAAACATTGAGGAGAGACTCTCCTCCGGTGAAAACTTCCGCTCGAGGACGTCTCCGATTCATATTAACACGACGGAGTGGACAATCGTGTTTCTCTTCCACATCACCGCGTCGGCAAGTTCCAACGCAAAGTCACCACTACACGTACAGAATTGCACGACACGCACAGTACCTCGAGTCGTAATGTATTTTCTCCCGAGACGAGATGCGTGCATATGTATGAAACGTGCAAATTGAATAAAATCGGATGAAAGGCTGTCGTGACCAAGGTCACCGGTAGCGGTACCCCGTACTTAAAACAACCGATGCATATGCATGAGTCTACAATTTTTCTTTTTTATGCTTCTTTTTTAAAACTACCCGCAAGTGGAACGTATCAAGTTGTCCAGGTCTGTGCCTTTTCCAGGGAATATCGAATTCTATGCAAATTATTCTCAACTTAAATCGTGACAGAGCCCCTGGCAAAATGTTCTTCGCCAATGCAGTGATATTACAAGGAATTTCGAAAATGAAATTCTCTTGAATATGTAATTATATCTTTGAATGTCTTTCTATTAGCTGTTTCTACTTCCTATTAACTTCTATTAATCAGAAAGGTTCGATCAGTGTTTGCGAACGTCAAACAAAAGCACCGGCTGCATTCAACGTATAAAATCGTCGATCCACTTAAGGAGCGTGAAAAGGTGAAAAAGAGAAAACTCGACCGCGTTTCTCCCAAACGAACCCGTAAGTTTGCGAGAGATCGAGCTTCGCGTATACCGCGTTCCGTTATTCGATTAAATTCATTCACTGTCCGAAACTTGCGGCGTAATCGTGCTTTCATTAACCCTTTCACCGCAGATGCGGAACACTTTAATTTGAAACTTCTCGTTATCTCAATTAAGCCGGCGCGTAATTACGTGAATGATTAATCTCTTAGAAAACCGGTAGAATCATTGTAATCAGATACATCTAATTTGAATAACAAGTCTGTAATAGAACAATAATCGCTTGGCGGATTATCGAACTTTGCCATTCGATCCATACTGTCGGCTATAAAATGCTTGATGATCACAATGCTTCAATGTTTATCGATAGGATTATAGTTTGTCGCGATCCTTCCAGCCGGCTTATCAATTTCTACCATTTCTTTTTATTTTCGTACGTTACCGGTTAAAGCCAGGCGCAAAAAGAACTTCCCTTCTTAAAAAGGCGACCACGATTACCGCGGGGCAAAAGTGCATCAGGAAGTATCCCACGATATCTCGTCGAGACGAATAACGTGCGCATTTCTCAGGGACCCAGAAACGCGTGTTCGTCTATAGAAAAACGCCTCGACGGTAAATATTTGGCGCTTGAAAGGCAACGAGTGAAACGATTGTAAAAGTCAGTGAAAATATCATAGCGGGACTCCGACCAATGAGCCGTCGGATTATTAATTCGAGATTTAAATGGTGAAAGAATATAGAGATAAAATGAAAGATAGCGTTTGAAACGATATATAATGTAGAAAGTAGCTTACAAATATAGTTGGGGGAGTTTCTCTTTAATGGGCATTAGTAAACGAATAATGAACTAGGAATCCGGTTGGATTCACAATTGAAGGAAAATATGATCGGTTTCTCAGAAAATGATAAAAAGATTTCTTAGATTAGAACGTCCTCCGACGAAACGTAATTAACAAGAAGAACGTAATGCGGGCCAGAACGCGTCTATTATACGTTCTTCTTTAATACAGTCTTTAATTATCAACCGTCGACTCATCTTCCTATACTCTCAACGGCGTGAAAACGATTTTCTAACTCGCTCGCGGATATTGATATTCTCACCATTAATGGTATATTCTTTTCCGATCGATGGGAACACGAAAATCCAGCGCGCCTGGCAACGAAGATCGGATTACCCATTCTATTTATAGTTTTACTCTTACTTACTCGATCTCCCGTTCCAAGAAATCGACGCCGATCGTTTTCTTGTAGTCCCTTGTGTAAGTGCCCTTGCAAAACCTTTGGATCATCGACGATTTGCCCACAGCTCCGTTGCCGACTATCACCACCTGTGAAGAAAAAATTCTGTACACACTCGACGGCCTGATCGATCGGGGCTCGTATCATCGGACTTCGATAAATCGTTCCTTTGCGAACGATGGATCGGTACCGTCCGTCATTATCCACAATTTCTGAATTGAGCTCTAGCCAACGCGCGTGCATGCACGATCATCTGGAAGGTGGACTTTCTAAACCTGTAGGTCGAGGCAAAGAAGAGCGAACACAGATTCTGCGAGTACCTTGCGCAGCTTTTCTCCCAGCTGATTGCGAAGATGCGCAGAAATCGTGATACACAATAGGGCAATAAAAACTGGAATAGTTTAAGGATGTATTGGCTATACAGTCAATCCCAAAAGTTTATGCACTTTAGAAACGCATTTTTTAAAAAGAAATTAGACGTCGGAAGAACATTGCTAATAATAAACAACAAAAAAAAATTTTCGATTTTTCCGAGATTTTTCCAAGGGGTACCCCTTCAAATTTTGCGAAATTTTCGTTTTTTGCCAATAACTCCCAAACGGATGGACATACGGAAAAAGAAGAAAAATAACTTTTATTTGAAGCATTTTTTTTCGAAATTATGAAGAAAAAAATTTTTCGTCAGCGTTTATACTTAATTAGATATTTCCTTCTATACTTTTTAGCACGTAGCTATTTATTATTAGCATTATTCTTCCGACGTCTGATTTCTTTTTAATTATAGGAAATGCGTTTTTCTAAGGTACATAAACTTTTGGGATTGACTGTATAGCCAATACATCCTTAAGCAATGATGATCCTAATAACCGAGGAACCGTATGTATAATATGCGGCACAACTGTGAGAACTATAACAATTCGAGTACGTGTGGAACTGTAACTGCGCGAGAATAATAATTCCTTGCCCGCTTTGATTTCATAGATCAAAACGATCAAGCCGTTTGATCACGGAAACAAGAGACAAGACTGAAAGCACGCACGGAGGAAGCAATCAATAAGAAACATTGCGTTCCGACTTGAGTTAGCATTGCAAACGCATATGCTTCGAGACTGTTACAATTGCAATAGTGATTACTTCTCGTTTACCTATTAATGCGAGTGTAGTGACGTACAATGGTTCGAATGGTATAACATAGTCGATAGACCGTGAATCGATTGACCGTCGAGACGTCTCTGTTAATTTCCAGCATTACCGTCGAGCATGATTGTTTTTAAAACGATCGGCGGACTCGAGAGGTATAAGAAAATTTCAACTACATGCGAATGCCTTTGGCGATTTCAGGTTGATTAACAGTTTTTCATGTACAGTTAGTAGTCGACTATGTAATTTGATATGAATAAAAAGAGGAAGCGCTTAATTGCAAACGTATTCTCACCGATATATCAAAGGTGTGCCATCATTTTTCGTCATGTACTTAAAGTACCGGTGTTATCGTTAATTCAAGGCAGTCTCGTGTCTAATATCATAAGGAACATCTCTAAGGGACTGATAAAACATCGTTTAATATGCAAATTCGTGCTGAATTTTTTGTTTCCGTAGCGACGAGACGTGAATATTTCAAGTATAACGATTCGTTTACTCACGAAATGATTGTATTTTATTGCATTCCGAAATCTGTCGAAAATCCCGAGAAACCATGTTCATCGAGGCGTCGCGCATTAAATAATTCTGCCAAAATCAAGATAACGGTTCGCCTAAAGCAAGAAGTGGGTTAAGTCGATAAGGACCTGAGCCCGAGTCCACGTGAACCGGTCCTTGGGATCGAGCTCCCGTTGGAACTCGTCTATATACGTCCGAGAAGTTCGATACACCTTAATAAACAGGCGGTGTATTCCTAAAAGTAGTCGTCAATTAATTCGAGGACGATACCGTTAAATTTTCGAGCACGTGATAGCGCAGAATCGTTCCGATATAGCTGCTGTAACTAAAGTCGAGTATCTGATTATTGGGACACCCTATATGTACGATATCTCACGTTAATCTGTGGTCATTAGAATTTCACGAAGGACAAAACGAATGTAAGGGACGCGAAGGACGTCCCAAGGTCATTTACGCTTTTTTAGTAAAATGAGTAAACGCCAAGTACTTGAGCGGCAGGAAACAAAAAAAGTTGGTTTCCCCATGCAAAACGAAGATCTTCACTTTGAGTAATGATATGTAATAGATTGATGAATTACTGCGTAATCGTTTATTAGATGTCAACGATGTAAATTGTACATCTTATATGAAGAGATTATAAGAGATAAAAGAAAACCACATAACATACGTGCATTCTTGGGATTTTTTTATAGCCTCGTAAATCTTATGCTTTCACAGGAAATATTCTAACGGGGAATACCGTTTTTCATATTAATGTCATCGAAATAGATGGAATTTATTATTAATCCCGACGTGCTTTAGTCTGGATTTTAATATTTGAAAATCAAAACGTGAATAATTTCAGAATATTATATAAGTGAATCGGAGACTTTGTTATACCTCGTATTTCGCTAGATCAGCTTAATTACAATTGCCGGCCAGGAACTCAATACACCTATTGGAGACGAACATTCATTACACCGATGTATGCTAATTGTGTGAATTTCTCAACTGTGATTCTTTCTCTCCAATTTTATCTCCATCAAATTGTACATACATGCAATCATGGTCAAAGCCGACACTCTGATGATGTTGCAATTTCAAGGAGAAGAATTTTAATGATATCAAAAGTACCATCGTCTTAATTAGTTATATATTTGTGGTATAGATACAAAGTTCCAGGCGTAAGATTCATTTTTCCTATATTCCAGAACGAACTTGTTCGGATATTTAATAGATAAGATAATCAAATCTCCGTTAAAATTACTCTCTAGAATATAAACTGTCATGTATTTCAATGATGATGATCAGAAGCCAACTATCCACGTTTACAAAATGTATTGCTTGTAAATAACGGTATACATTGACGTTCATATCAATCGTATCATCAGCGAACATCAATGAAATTAACCCGTTACGAACGGGGTTGATAATTGTGGCTCGCGAGGCATATAATATTCGAAAACGTGAGTAAGGTCGAATAGAAATCGTTAACTAAATTGATTGTAGTTATTAAACAGCGGACGGTGGATAATCCGAAAGACGCGCGAGCGTGGTCGAATGACTAAATATTTTTGCTCGTCTCTGTACAATGCAATAAGATATATAATGATGCATGCACTGGTTCTTCCAAGTGGCAGGCAAGGTTTTACACGAGCACATGCCTATGAGACTGCAAGTCCGTACCGTTATGGCAATTGAAAGGTAGAACGCGATCATCAGAAGCAGGACCAAATGATGTTGAACAAATTATCGAAATGCATATGCGTACATTTTTTCATAATCGTCACGAAAATAAAATCAAATAAATCCCATCTCTTCCCTCCTACTAAATCTCGTTGCTTGTTGTTGATTAAAAAATTATCATATTACAATAAGATTAACTTTCTTACTGCGAATCGTACCATTTGTCATTCGGACCTTATTGCGCAAACGCTTACACTTTTAACTTTCGTACATCGTCATTAATTGCGGGAAACTGTTACTGTGAAATTATATTAGTTTTATTATCATTATCCTTATTACTTCTGTTTCTTTTTACTGGATAGAATAAAAATGAAGAAAGGAACTTATATCGTTCCTAACCTACCAATAAATTAAGCCGGTGTGCGTAACAAGTACGTATCTACATACATGTTTCACATATGCATGTATGTAATATAATGCAGTTACAGATCTGTCACTGCGCATACGCATTTCCGAAACCTGATTTGAAATTTCACATAAAATCACTGTCAAATATAACTTGGTTTATAAACCCGATCAATGTTCACCCCTTTCTAAGCGTGATTTTAATGCTCGTATCTTTGATTTCAAGACGGAAAGCGTACGTTTAAGTAAGAGTGGTTACGCTTGGCGTAAACAAGTATAATCTACTTCCTCTTCGTCGAGAATATTTTAACGCGTTCTAATTGCATTTCAAAGCGCGCCAATTAAAGTCTCGGCCTGTGGAAAGTGCAAAGCAGGATCGCGTTCGTATCATCTTTAAAAAAATACCGTGGAACGAAAATGATGAGTGAAATTATCGATTACCTTGAGTGATATTTCGAGTTCTTCCTCCCGCATTCTGACTGTATCGTGATTAGCATAATATCCAGCTACGATATATCCCGCGATGCCTGCCGCTGACTCTTCGTGTGAAAATTTTCCTTCGCAAACGATCACCTTTCGCGGTATTTCGAATCGACCATCTCACGTCGCTGTCGGGACATTTTCACAGATTCTAGACGGAAAGACACTTTTTTCCGGTGCACAGCATCAACATTGGACTAAATACTCGCACCGCGTCGGGAGAGCAACGTACGCACCGGTCACGCGAGTACGCGCCACTAGCCGACTGAACACCTGTATGAGACACCTGCCGAGGCTAGCTGTTTGGTAACTTTCTCTAGTAACATTTCTACTTCACGTTAAAATCAACTGCCGGTTGAAAAATTTAAAATTTGAATGCTCAATATATCGACGCGGCACGAGAAAAGAAACATAAGTACGATCTTGCGTGTTTAATGTATTTAACTATTCCAAATCAAATCGTTCTATTTTTTATTGAGTGGACAGGAATCTTTTTAAATTGAACGACTTTTCGTAAAGTTTCCTAATATATACGAAATCATATAATCGAAGGTATTATTAAAACATTTGCAGATTATAAAAGTAAGAACCGACAAATCTATCGAAGATATAGATTACAAATAAATATTCAGAAACTAGGGAAGTAGGTATGGTACGGAATATAAAATATTACAAAGAAGTTAACATTGCTCGTGTAATATTTTATAATACGTGATGTATGTATACGTATAAATACATATTTATCATATAATATCATATGCACTTATATGATATAATATAAATATGTACGTTCTACAGGTAATTACATTTATGTATACTCTATATATATGTGTGTGTGTATACATAGAAAATTATAAAGTTATGTGTATGTATATAATATAATAATTGTTACTATATATGGACAATTTTAACGACAATACTTTGTTAACGATGTCATCATAGTTACATTTATTCTTTTAAAGTATATGCATCGTTATATTTCACACAGTTTATATATTTATATATCAGAATGCCTCCCAGGTTTTCAGTTAAAAATGATCATCAGTGATGAAATTATTGAGCACGCTTGTTATAAAAATTATGTAAATTCTCCATGCATCAATGAAATT